>NC_031496.1:32547180-32559790 GCF_000237925.1 Schistosoma mansoni
TGAACGACATAATCAGCACGACAATGAAAGCTCCACAACCAAACCATCCAGCTCAGAGAACAAACCCACATCAAAATCACCCACCTGAGCTACAAATCTTCTCCATCATCTCAAGACTGTGATCTATAGACGATAAAATAAATTGAAAGGTAGCTATCAATAGAAATTAGAGGTGGAAATATTCAAGTACCTGGGGAGCATCGTTGATAAACAAGGAGGATCGGATGCAGATGTAAAGGCGAGGATTGGCAAAGCAAGGGCAGCATTTCTACAATTGAAGAACATATGGAACTCAAAACAACTCTCAACTAATTTCAAGGTCAGAATCTTCAATACGAACGTCAAGACAGTCCTACTGTATGGAGCTGAAACGTGGAGAACTACTACGGCCATCATTAGGAAGGTACAAGTATTTATAAACAGTTGTCTACACAAAATACTCAACATCCACTGGCCGGATACTATCAGCAACAGCGTTTTGTGGGAGAGGACAAACCAGGTTACAGCTGAAAAGGAAATTAGGAAAAGACGTTGGAAGTGGATCGGACATACATTAAGGAAATCACCAATGTGCATCACGACTCAATCCCTAACTTGGAATCCGGAAGGGAAGCGGAAAAGAGGAAGGCCAAAGAACACACTACGCTGGGAAATAGAAGCCGATATGAAAAGGCTGAATAGTAACTGGAAAGAACTGGAAAGGAAGGCTCAGGACAGAGTTGGATGGAGAATGCTGGTGAGCGGCCTATGCTCCTCGACGAGGGGTAACAGGCGTAAGTAAGTAAGTAAGTAAGTATCAATAGAAATTACTTAAGAACGTTGTAGAAAGACTAAGAATCTAAATACACTTTGATTTTATGAATTCAGATTTGAAAAGTCATTCTTATGGTTTAATATTCAAATTTGAAGTTGGTTACTATGTTTGTAGAAACCCTCATAAAGTTTTGATTCGTATTTACCTCTGAATAAAGAAAATCAGTATTGTCTTTTAAGTGTTTGATTTTTCACTTTGTTGCTGCTCAAGACTGAATATTGATTTGTCTTTCGTTAGCAATTTGTACATTTTGAAGAGATTTCCTCCATATGTTCGTATGCGTTTCGTCTTACCGCGGACTCATCAACTGATTGTACCTATATTTCATGTTTGTTTGTTCATACTAGAACTTAAACGGAGTAGGTTTCTCTTCAAATGACAATATGTTATCCATTAGTTATTTAAATACAACATCTCAATTCTGAACTTGTTGACATTTGTATCTTAGTGTGTTATACTTCAACACTGAGATGTATGTACGAGTCTCAAATACAGGGGAATGTTATTCCAGTATTCCTGCTTAGCTAAATCTTGTGGAAATATCGAGACACTCCATTCATTCAATCGAATGTTTAAAAACTTTACAAAACCTTATCTAACAAATATACTATATGATGAAAGGATTATAAGATCTGATCTAATCAATAAGTTGTATTGTAAGCAGAGATTGATAGTGGCTAGTAGTGGAAGACAGGACGCACGTCTCATCCTATTTGGGACTCGTCAGCTGGATGTACCTGCATCTCAGAGTTGATGTTCACTCTGGGACTCGAACCCAGTACCTTTCGTTTCAAACGCCATCGCATTATCCAGTCGGCCACTGGGTCCTGATAACCACTTCTATTTTGAAAGATATTTCTAATCAAAAGTTGTTGTTGTCAGCGAACGAATGATTTATGTGGTTAATGTCATCACTAAAATGTACCTATCTGTATTAGTTCAAACACATATGTATATGATAGAGTTGTAAACATTTTTATTCTGTTGTTTTTGGCAACATAGCTTCTCACAAGGTTTCTGAGGATTTCTTTGCATATAGTGTTTGTAATGATCTAAATATGTGCTTCCAATGATGAATTAACCATCTTTGACATTAACAGGATGAAGTGACTCGTTACTGATGACAATTATGTAAAACCTATTCATTTTTCAGACTGATGATGATGATGATGATCATAATGTTGGTCAGGCTGAAATGAAAATTAAGTAGTATATGAAAAAAAAACAGTTGTTCATTATTACTTTATAACTATCCAAGGTTTGAATCAATTCTGTCCTACGGAAAGTTAATCTTCATTTGAATGGTTCATTAGTTTATTGTTCTTAAATAAATCATCCGAAAAATTCAAGATTTAAACTTTTCTATAGTTGAGATCATGAGTTGATTGAAGCTAGACACCCACACGCTAGAGTGATAGGTCCTGTGTTGGAATATCACGAGGTGCCACTGAGGAGTCCCATAATACAACGAAACGTCAGTCCAGTGCTCTCAGGTTTTCCATGGTGGTCTAGCTTCAATTGACTCATGATCTGAATTATGAAAAAAATGAAAAGTGACTGAGAGCCTGGAAATCTTTAACTTTAAAATCGAATTGTAATGTCACTGGCGTAATATATATTTCTCCCAGATATTACTGTCGTTTTTCATTAATAAAAATGTGTACGATTTTCAACTACTGTTATTAATATTGTAGTGAACAAGAAGATGAGTGAAGATAATCGAATGTATTAAACCACAAATGACAGACTATCTCACTAAAATCTGTTAATCATACAGTGAACCGTTAATTTGCAAACTATCAATCAATTGTCTAAATCTGAACTGCTCCTTCTGCAGAAATCAGTCCTTAGTAGTCTGATTATGATTGTTTATGCAGTTTCATACCGATTGCGCTTCATTTTTGTTATTTTTTTTATCAATCTTCTTCCAAAATACATCCTGTGCCTGACCATCACCATATACTACTTGTATGGATATAAGTAGCCTACACCACAATATTACCTTAACTAATCCATAGGTTATCTTGTTTTTTACTTCTATCTAAATGTACTAATTACATCTCAAATTGAAGTGATGAATATTTATTGTTAATTTCGTGTTTTCATCTGGAGCATCGAGATTGATTGATTTTATCAACCATCTGAATTATCATTATTCTAAGAAATTTCAACGATGGTAATATAAACAAGTAGTAAGTTACGGAAATACATTCATATTTCTTTTCTTTTTAATCAACAATTAATGTTTAAAAAACAACTTACTTACGCCTGTTACTCCTCGTGAATGAGTATAGGTCGCACACTAGCATTCTCCATCCAACTCTCTCCTCAACAATCCTTTCCAGTATTTTCCAGTTAACATTCATCCTTTTCATATCGGCTTCTATTTATTGGCGTAATATATTGTTTGGCCTTCCGCTTTTACGCTTCCCTTCCAGATTCCAAGTAAGCGATTGCCTCGTTATGCAGTTTGGGGAATGTTTCAACGTATTTCCGATCCATTTCCAACATCTTTTCCTAATTTTCTTTTCAGCTGGAAGGTTAATAGACAGAAAAAAAAAAGTTATTTTTCTTTTAATAATAAAAGTTTTATGCCATATTATGCATAAAATGTTGACAAAACAACAAAAAGTTTTGTTTATCCAATTATATACATTTATATTAATGCATAAATGAATATATATCTTAGAAACAAAAAAAAATTTTAAAAAAATGTGCGCGCATTTTTTTAACCAATCATATTCAAGTATTTTATTTCATTCTGATTGGTCAAAAAACAAATTTCCTATCATAATTAATATGATTATTCAATTGAATTGAAATACAAATATTCAAGGTTATATAAATAAAACAAAAAAAAAGGCGTGAACTTTTAAATTTCAAATTTCTTTTCTCTCTTTTTTTTATTTTCTCTTTTTTTTTTCTTCATACATTTTCATGAACATGATTTATCTATAATGTTTCATTATTGAAAGGTATATGTATGTATATATAGACAGAGAAGTAAACAAAGAGATACATTTAAATTGAATCGGTTGGATACCACTATATGAGAATCCTTTTCACATAGCAACATAGAAACTTATTACTATTATTGAATAAATCATGTGGATTACTACTAAATTCTATCAAACTATTTATAAACATACTACTTATAATCATATTTTTCTTATTCTCATATTATATTCTATTAGATTAATATGGATTGAAGCCATTATTGAATCTACACAATTAAATGATAAATCCTATACAGATTTAAATTGGGAATATGATATCAGAAGATCAAAATTATGGTCACCTAAAACACCATTAAATGTATGGCCTGATTTTAAATTAATACAAGAATGTGATACAGATGATTTTAAATTATCGAATACTAATTTTAATCAATTAATGATAATGAATACTACTACTTATAATACTACTTATAATAATAATAATAATAATCAAGAATTATTTGAATGGACTAGTATTAGTATATTTACTATTGAAAGATTAAAACGTGGTTATATATTACTTGGTGGATCATATAAAACGAAATCATTCAATTTAAGTAGTAGTACTAATAGTAGTAGTATTGTATCACCTAGACATAATAGTCAAATGATTCTTTGCCATTTAGATTGGAAATCTAATTATGAAACATTATTAGGTTTTGGTTTTAATTATAATGCATGTATAATACTACAATCTAATTCTATGAATAGAGATAATAATGATCATGAATTTCTTGGTGCTACAAGTCAATCTATAAAAATTAATCAAGATTTAAGTTTATTTCTATATTGTGATCCATTATGGAGAGCTAATTCTATTGTACCAGTTGGTAGATGTTTTTTACATTATATACATGATGGTGTTATACAATCTTATATAGAATTAGCGGATTTTTGTCAAACTGGTTTAAAAGTTACTACACCATGTGCTGCTGGTCATAGTATTGCATTAACATACAATAATGATAATGATAATAATCATGGAAAAGGATCCAGATCAATTAATGAACACTTATCAAATGTTAGATTATGGATTGGTCAACCATTATCAACTCCATATGGACGTATACAAATCTTAACTAATCTTTATAGTGATTCAATGAAAGTAACAACTATTAATAGACCAGAAACTACTACAATTGAATCTATGGCAATCGGCTCATTATTTGGTTATGCATTAACGGATGGTTTTGTTACAGCACCGGGATTACTTACTCGTGAACAATATAATTATACTTATATCAATCATTTAGTTGGTATCAATGTTGCAAAATCTTATCGAGATAAATTTAATGGATTTTATGGTAATATTGATTGGTTCCCAGAAATCAACAGTACTGATCCATTCAATGGAAATGGTATGTCTGTCCTTCGTGTACATTTAAAAGGACCATACATCAAAAGTGTTATCATGGGTGCACCATATGCCGGTAATACAGATATCAAAAATAATAATGATACTAAAATGGATCCTATTCAGTCAACTGGGTATAATATTGGAAGAATCTATTTATTTTGTCAATCCGATCAAAGAATCAATATCAAATCAGATTCCTATAAACCATCTACTACTATCATTGATTATTTAGATGGTCCAAAAAATTCTAGAAATTTTGGTTTTGCATTAACTAATCTTGGTGATTATGATGGTGATGGTAATGATGATGTGGCAGTTGGTTCACCAGATTTAGAAAATACTATAGGTTATAGTTATATTTATTTAATACGTATATTACCCAATTGTAAATTTGATAGAACTCCTTTACATATATTAAGGAGTCCTAAAAATTCTCCTGATTTTGGTGCTCATCTTCCATCATATACTGATGATTTAGATTTCAATGGTATCAATGATCTAGTTGTACCGATGTCACCAATCAAACAAAACGGTATATCTGATCAACCTATCATTGTTTATGCTTCACGTTATAAATGGATTGCTGATTGTCATTATATATTTCCTCCATGGTTAGCTATAAGAAATCTTTTAAAAAATGATTTAATACCAATTCAGATCATTATTTATTTTAAAGATCCTAAAAATAAACAATCAAGATCCGATCAAACCGATTTGAAACTATTAAATTCATTACAAATTGATAATTACATTCATCAAATCAATCCTGATTGGAATGCCACAGATACAAATGGACAACGTTTCCAATTAATGAACTCTATTCAATCACGTTTAGAATTAAAACAAAATCAATTAATTATTGATTTTAATATACAAGCTAAAATCAATATTGAAGATATGAATGATTTAGAATCAATAACAGGGGGTGTTTTTATCGGTTATCGATTTTTACAACCATGTTATGGTAATCAAAATGTTATTGATCAAAATGGTACTTGTTTAGATGGTGGCTGGTTAAAACGTCCATTTATTGATTGGTCAAAATGTTTGGCAAAAATTCCATTATCACGTTATGTATGTTATCCAACTCCAGTTTGTAAAAGTGATGTAGTTCTACGGGTGAAGGATATACAATCCAATAAAGTCATGGCTTTTCAATATATACATGATAAACAGAAATCAATATCTATATTGAATCAAAGTGATATTATTCAGTATCCCTTAACAACTACAGTAGATCTTGAATATGGTAATCGAAATAGTTCTAGACCACAATTACAAATAGAAATTTATAATTATGGACCAACAAAAGCACAAGGTATACGAATGGAATTACAATTTCATGGTAATTTAAAATTTTCACGACTTGAATTAGAAGTGGACAGTTCAAATACAGATAGTACCAGTCGTCATTCAGAAGTATTAATGGTAGAAGTTTCTGAAAATGAAACATGGGTACATTGTCCTATTGGTACCTTACTACCACCAATCATTCTTTCAAATAGTGATAAAGAAATTATTGAACCGAATCAACGATTTATTCTATCTACATATTATGATAAATTTATGTTAGATGATGATCAAGTTGATTTTCAACTTGGTGCTGGTGTTACAATTAATGTCATTACTGGAACACCAGATCCTCAACCAATCAGTAATTCTATACGTTTTAATTATCAAGTTATTCATCGACCTAATATACGTATCTCATATGGTCCTGGTGAAATACCAAGTAGAATGGATAATCGATCAGTGCCATCAAAATCTATGCTTAGTCAACAAAAACGTGTCATTGTCTCTGAGATTGGTCCAAAAGTTGAACATATCCTACAAATAGAATATATGGGACCATCGAATAAATTAAAAAATGTTACAATGAATGTTTTAGTCCCAATTGAATTAGATTCAATGGATAAAATTGGTAATGCACCACAATATGTATTGTATATGTTTAATGAAATACGTGCACCATCATATAATGATAATTATGTACTTGAATGGATTGATTCAAGACCTAAAGTATTTGCTATGGGTAGACATCAAAATGATGGTAGTAATTTTAGAAATGATGATGGTGATGATATGAGTAAAGTTGGAAGTTGTATAATAGTGAATAGTGAGAAAGTAGTTAATCCACGTGAACTTATTCCAATGGATGTGAACACAGGTAAGTCATTGTGTTTGTTTATTTACTTACGGTATATTTGTGTTCGTGTATATTTCAATTTATATGTTGTTAAACATGTAAAACATTGTTCTTTTTAATGATTGATACTGTTACTTGCTTACTTATGCATGTAACCCCTCGTAGGGGGGGGGAGAGAATAGTCCACCCACCGGCATTCCCCGTCAAATTCTGTCCTGGACAATCTTTCCTAGTTGGTTACAGTCACTATTCATTCTTTTCATGTTTACTTCCAATTCCTGACTCAATACGTTTCTTGGTCTTCCTCTTTTCCTTTTCCATTCTAGATTTCAAGTTAAGGACTGTCTTGTGATGTAGTCTGATTATGTCAGCAGTGTATGTTACAACGTGTTTTCCTAATTTCCTTCTCAATTGAAAAGCTGGTTTGTTTCCTATTATAGTAGGTTTCTGATAATTGTATCCGGCATTTGAACATTAAGACTCATACTGTTACTTAATAATAACTATATATGCAATAGAATTTCTTCCCTTAAGTAATCACGACACAATTCTTCACTTTATAAAGCCTCATACATGGAGTTGTTTTAATATAAGGGGGAAATGTCTTTAACTTAGTTGAACTTATTAGTGTATTTAACTGTATTATCATTGTTGTAAAATGAAACTATAACAATCCATAATGAAAAGTCTCATACATTCCCTTGTAGTTAAAAAATTATCTCTCTTGGCACACATTAGCTGTTCGAGTAAGTCGTACAGGTAGGTGTAGACCACCTAATTGAGGTCTATGTGGTTGCTTTATTTAATGGTTGGATGCGTTGGGTAACAGAGCTCAGGATCATGTATAGTCTAGCATATGCATTCATTATTCGTCTTAAAATACTTACATGCTTTATTATGTAACTTGAACGAGGATACATTGTTGTTACTGATCAAAAACACTTTAAATATAAATTATATACATGAATTGAAGTGAATCTTTAGTTTACCACTGATTGTTTTCTATTCTAAATTACTCCAATATAATCTCCTACCACTCAAT
Source organism: Schistosoma mansoni (assembly GCF_000237925.1). Lineage (NCBI taxonomy): Eukaryota > Metazoa > Platyhelminthes > Trematoda > Strigeidida > Schistosomatidae > Schistosoma > Schistosoma mansoni. Next base: position 32,555,536 of record NC_031496.1, read on the forward strand.
CACTTACTTACACATTCACTTATACACACAAACTCATGTAAAAACGTAAATTCGGCATAAAGTTAAGATGTACAACAAAGCCCATCAATGAAGATTACACTTGTTATTAGAAGAGGGTTTTGTGAAGATTTTAGTAATTTAGTAGTTAAATTCATTAATCAATTATAGCTAGACCACCATGGAAAATCTGGAAGCACTGGGAGGCCTTTTCATCCTAGTATGGGACTCCTGAGTAGTGCCTGTCCACGATCCTACCAGAGAGATTTGAAGCCAGGACTTAGGTCTTGGATGATGAATCCATGAAACTGGATAGACCACTGCAAAAATACAATATCAACTATTAAGCTAAAATAAACTTCGTTTTTTTAAACTGTCAATTCATATCTCAATAATGTCTATATGAAAATAACCGAAATAACCGTGAATACTACATAGATATTAAAATCATTTAAAGAGATGTCATTTTTGATGTATTTTGATGGTTATGATCTTTTATGGTGTAGTTGGTATATCATCAATCAGTTGGTAATCAACCCAAAATGATTCATAAACTGTAGAATAGAGGTTAAATTTTATCCACTGACTAATTTAGTGACTTCACCCCATTGCATAAGCAAGTGACTATCAGGACTCAGTAACTAAGTGGATAACGCCGACGGCGTTTGAAACGAACGGTAATGGGTTCTAGTCTCAGAGTGAACATCAACTGTGGAATGCAGGTACATTCAGCTGACGAGTTCAAAATAGGACAAAACGCGCATCCTGGATTCCACTGCTAGCCACTATCCATCTTCGCTAATTTAGAGACTTCTTTCTTTCGTAGACTTATAATTAAATAGTAAATATTATTAAGTACATTCAATATTAAATTATCATAAAAACAGAATTCCTATACATTCTTCAACTTTTTTAATAAAATAAGCAAAAATGGATGGTGATTAACAATGAAATCTAGAAGGTACGTTTCGTCATATTGAGACTCGTCAACTGAATGTACTTGCATCCCAAAGTTGATGTTCACTCTGAAGTTAAAACCCCGTACCGTTTACTTTAAACACCATTACGTTAAACGCTCAGCTACTGAATCCTGATAGCCACTTGCTTGTGCAATCGGATGAAGTGGACATCAACTTTGAAATACAGATACATCCAACTGACGAGTCTCAAATAGGATGAAACATGCGTCCTGGATTCCACTGTTAGCTATTATCCATCTTTGCCTATAATGCTTGTAAATGAAGTCTAGATCAATTTACCTCTAAATGAATGAATGAATGATTGAATAGAAGAACAAATTAAACGATGAATTAAAATAGATAACAAAGAATGGATAAAAAAAGATTCTGATTGTTCTGTCTTTATTTCCTTTCTTTAGTTTTGTATGTTTTTGTTTCCGTTTTAACTATGACAATGTTTAGTTTCTACCGTAAAAAAAAATTTAAAAAAAAGGTTTTATTCTTAAAGAAAGAAATCGATTCCATTTGCGTTTAATCATGCCTATTACTATTATTACTGTTACTAAGTGATGTAAGTGACTGCTTTGTCTAGCATTGATTGAATGTGTATACCCAAAAGAAAGGCAAATCAGTTATATAATCGTTGAGGGGGGGGGGAAGGAGTTAATATGAAGTAAGGAAATGAACTTCTTTGTTCCATAGAAAGTGATTGTTTATTCGACTTTGTTTTGTAAGCCTAGGATTGTTCAATGAAATGTAGCATTGTTTTTAAAAATTATATATGAGTATTGTAATATAGTCGGTATATGTCGTAGAGTAAATGAGATAACAGTTTAGTTATTGTCAATATTTTAGTATTATTCAATACTTGTTATAGGCAAGGTTAGGTAGTGGTTAACAGTGAAATTCAGAACGTGCATTTCGTCCTATTTGGAACTCCTCAACTTGATGCACCTGTATCCCATAGTTGATGTTCAATCCGGGACTCGAACCCAATACCGTCACGTTATCCGTTAGCTAGTGAGTCCTGATAGCCACTTACTTGTGCAATGGTATGAAATTTAAATTCACTTAATATTGTTTGCTTGTATCTCCTCATTGTTGTTTAAGACTGCCATTGATCATTCTCTTATTGCTTGTGAATTTATGCAATGTTGAGTCAGTCTGCACAGGATCCACATATACCGATGAGAGAACAATCTATTGCACTCCTAAACAACAATCAGAAGATAAAAGCAAACAATACTAAGTGAATTTAAAATGCATATTAGTTAATCAAAACAATTTTCTAAATTTAATAAAATATAGTTTCTAACGGGACTCGCTTAGATATAAGGTATTGAATTTTGTGGGTACCCAAACATATCTAAATGGATTATTAAAGTCATCAAATTTGGAAAGGGTTTTTGTGGATATTATAGTAATTTTTCAATAGTTGAGATCATGAATCTTGCAAGGCAGGATCGTGGATGCGTACTGCTAAGGAGTACCACACTCGGACGAAACGACCGTCAAGTGCTTCTAGGTTTTCCATGGTGCTCTAGCTTTAATCAGCTCATAATCTCATCAAATTCAGTTGAAAACTATTTTAAATGAAATAATTTAAATTAATGATTGTTTTAAGAATGACTTTATGCAACCAAGAAATAAGAGTCATGTAACAAGTATATACTGTATTTTCATAGTTGAAAGCGTTAGTCGATTGAAGTTAGACCACTAAGGAAAACCTAGAAGCACTGGACGTCCCACGTTTTCAACTATGAAAATACTAAATCTCCACAAAACCTCTTCTGGATATACTGTATAATGTATTCAAAGAAAGAAATGAACAACTGTTCTCGATTTATCATGAACAATAATGTAAACCTCAATTTCTACTGACTCCCTAGCACTACTGTACTGTATTGAACAAGAAAACGAGTGCGAATAGCTGAATGTATTTTACATTACAGAATATCTCATTAAAATATGAAAACCATATAGTAAAGAGTTAAATTGCAAAATAATAATCAATCGTCTCAATCTTGACTGTTCCTTCTACAAATATCAGACCATCGTCTGATTATAATTGTTCATGCATTTTCGTACCAATTGTGTGCCATTCCCATTCTCTCCTTCTCGATCTTCTACTGAAATACATTCAATGCCCAACCAGTGTCTATATACTACTCATGTGGATATCAGTAACTCACACCACACTACAAATAGGCATAGTCACCATTCCAATACTTTGCTAACAATCTTAAGAATGAACAACTGTAAACAATGCATAGTAATAATAGTAAAATGATTAAACGTAAACAGCATACATATGAATAAAAACAGTATTATCATAGTTTAAACCTATACAATGCATTTATACAATTTCAAACTGCAAATCACATATCTAGACAAATGGATGCTTTATTGATTGGAATATTTGGTATTTTAGGTTATCTGATAAACTGTAAGTATAAAATCAACAACTTAAGGTCTGACAGTAAAACCTTACTACCAACTGTACTAGTAGATGATGATAATAATAAGGTATTTCCCTTAGACAGTCAGTAACTTCAACGATGTTGACTTCTCACAATGAGAGTAAGAAGTCAAAAAAACGTCAGTCCTAAAAGTAGCACTCATTAAATTCACCTGTAGGGTTTCTGTTCCTGCTATTAAGATATCAAAAATATTGAGCTAACACATACAAAAGAGTAGTGTTTAGCTGTACTCAAAACGTCATCTTTTAGGTTCTGTGATCGTAATCTCACCCTTCAAGACTACATTTACCCTATTTTCTTCTCCAGGTCCATCAAATAAAAACATCATTTCTGTGTAGTGCACAAATGGCAGGTGACAACCTCAAATAAATAAAATTAATTAAACAAATAAATATGGGTACAGAGGGGTACCAAATACATATGCACCACACAAATAACTTGATTTGTGTGTGAACTATGACATTGTCTTGGTACCCAGATAGAAATATTTGAACTTTTTTCAGATGATAACCTAACCTAGTGATTAAAATGCTTTAATTTGAAAAGAAGATTCACTTTATAGTATTATGTAATCAAAATGATATGATATGTTAACAGTGTTAAACAGAATACTTATTATCACAAGGGGGTTTTGTGGAGATTTTAGTAATTTTATATAATCAAGATCATTAAGTCAGTTGAAGCTAGACCACCATGGAAAACCTGGAAGCACTGAACGGCCGTTTCGTCCTATTATGGGACTCCTCAGCAGTGCGCATCCACGATCCCGCCTCGTGGCCAGTGGAGCTAATCCATGTCAGGTAGAGACAGGTATCTACC
>NC_031496.1:32559990-32655430 GCF_000237925.1 Schistosoma mansoni
GCAGTTCAGTGCTTCCAGGTTTTCCATGGTTGTCTAGCTTCAACTGACTCATGATCTTAACTATATAAGAATACTTATTCTTTGTATTGTTAATTCGGTAGGATTGAACTATACTGCCGAGCCAATCAGAAGCTTTAGCGGGTTTTCAAGGTCACGGCACTATGTTCGGTACCTGATGCTTACGTACGGTCGGTTTACAGCGGATTTCAGGGAAGACGTGATAATTTAGCGTCTACAATAGAAGTGATCATAAGATTTTGGTGCGAAATTCAATTATCCATTTGGATAAATAGAGTTTTGGCATTATAGCTGATGTCAGTTCGTGATGAAAACCCTAAGTATAATTCCTAGCTTTAATCATGAACTGTAAATCATAATTTGAATTCTTTACACAGGTTTATAACCCTCATTTGGTCTTAGTTATTATTTGACACTCTCAGAGTCACTCTAGCGTCGTTCAAAGATTGTCCATAACTTATAGTCTCACCCTACACCTAAACCTTAACTCTAACCCTAACCCGTAAACCATACCAATATACTAACATTATTGAAGCTATGTGGTCGAGTCTAAAAGAATTTTTGAGACCTTATCATGGTTTCAGAGGTCGACTACTATGGAGCCATATGGATGTGTTCCCGTATCGTATGCACTATGATTTTAGAACTTCTGAACCTATATCTGACCTTAAGAAGTTTTTGACTCATGTAAAAGAACAATATCCCCTCTAATTTTTGAGTTTTTTTGTGTTATATATTTCACTGTATACTAACTGTCTTCTGATTGGCTAATATTTCTGAAGGTCATTTAAGATTCATTCAAAGGTCGGCAGTATAGTTTAATGTTACCGTTAATTTTATAGGAAAAATAAATGGATAGTATCAGCTATACTATAAGACTGAAAACATTTTTTTAAAAAATTTATTTACTGAATATACACCAAGTGAAATGATTAAGAATTCTACTTAACTTGATCTTGGATCATGATCATATATTGTCTTTACACATAGATCTTTCAGAATGTTTTAACACACATATTGTGATCAGTAGGGGTTTATTTTTGTGGAGTTTTTAGTATTTTATATGGTTAAAATCATAAGTCAATTGAAGCTAGACAACCATGGAAAAACTGGAAGCACTGGACGGTTGTTTCTTCCTATTGTGAGACTCCTCAGCAGTACGCATCCACGATCCAGCCTCGCAAGCGAGATTCAAACCCAGAACCTATCAGTCTCATGGGTAGGGAAGGAATACATTAATTTTCAGTTAATTTACAAGTGTATGTACTTGACTTTATTATGAAATTTATTCAATAACAGACGTATTCTACGATAGTAAAAAGACAATAAGAGAGTTTCTCTGTCAATTTTATTGTAATGAACAAGATTATTTATCTTGTGGAGGTGACGACGACAATTGGGATATAATAGAAGCTTGACTTAGATTCATGCTGTTAATTCTATGAGACTACCACTATATTACCTCTTAGATGTGGTAAAGTATATAAATAATTTCTTTATGACCCTCTATGAAATCAAATTCGTACTCATTGTATCTTTCTTTGATCTCACATTCACTGACCAGTAAGTTAGAACTTGATAATCTCTAATAATATTGCATCCCGGATTGAATTTCTTTAGACAACTATTGAAGATCAGAGATCACTAAAAATATTATTTCATATTCTCACGACTGATCAACTTCAATAAACAGTTATGATGAAAAACGGTAACCGATGTAGCTCACTCGTTGTTACAAGTAAGTCAATCAGTACTGATGACATGAATTAATCATCGCGCCATATCATATATATTAACTAAAGTTTGTAATGTCAATCACTTTATGACAATTCAGTAATCTATATGTAAGGAGCTCGCAAAGTACGTTTGTTATTGAGGAAATCTCATAATGGAGTCTAGTATATACACTTGTAAATTAGCTGTCAAAGTCTCACAATTTAATACCAATTCGTGGTAATGATGAAAGTTTCTTTTTAAAAATATTCAAATGCTCTATTTTTAATCCTAATTTTAAAGATGTTTGTATAAAGTTTTTTGGCTTAGATTTAATTATGATGTTATAAGTAAAGATGTATAGTGGCAAGCAATGGAATCCAGTATGCGTGTTTCGTTCTATTCGGGACACGTAAGGTGGATGTACCTGCATCTTAGAGTTGATGTTCACACTGGGACTCGAATTGAGGACTGTTTACTTCAAACTCAGTAGATAAGTGGATAATGCCGATGGTGTTTGACGCGAACGGTACTGGGTTCGAGCACCAGAGTGACTATAAGTTAAACCCTAACTAAATTGTTATTAAACTAGGTGGTTTGTGAAAAATTCCATTTGATAACTGATTTCTCTGTTAACTAATCAAGATATTTGATCATCTTAGGTTCGATTCCGTAAACACTATCAACTTCCCCAAAATCTATTCAATTCCATCTATTTGAACGTTTGAAAAAGTCTAAAAACAAATATGTTGATTCACTTAGTATTGTTTGTTTGTATCTTACCATTGATATTTTAGACTGCAACTGATCAGTCTCTTATTGACCCCATCGCCCAAACAAGTCGCTATCAGAGCTCAGTAAGTGAGTGGATAACGCGATAACGTTTAGAAGCGAAAGGTACTGGATTCGAGTCCCAGAGTGAACATCAACTCTGATATGCAGTTACATCCAGCTGACGATTCCACGATTCCGTCTCGAAAGATTCCAACTCAGGACCCATCAGTCTCACGCACGAGCGCCTACACTCTAAACTGCTTAGGAGTCCCACAAAAAGACGAAACGGGCGTCCAAGACTTCTAAGTATGGCCAATAAGAGACTGATCAATTGCAATCCTAAAAATTAATGGGAAGATTCAAACAAACAATATCAAGTGAATTTAAAACTTCACTCATTGCACAAACAAGTAGCTATCAGGACTCAATAGCTAAGTGAATAACGCCAATGTTGTTTGAAGCCAAATGTACTAGGTTCGAATCTCAGAGTGAACATCAACTCTGATATGCAGTTACATCCAGCTGACGAGTCCTAAATAGGACGAAACATGTGTCAAAGTAGATTCCATTGCTAACTACTATCCATCTTTGCTTTTGTAATTGTATATTATCTATTTCTATTTCAATATATATTTAAATTTTAATCTTATCAAAAGGTTTAAACAATATTTGAATGTCATGGTAACATGTACTTCTTTTCCTTTAATTTACATTTAAGAATAAAACGTCATATCAACTATTGATTAAAATATTCAATCAATAATACCTTCATTTTCTTTTATTGTTGCTTGGTTGCTTGGTTGCTTGGTTGTTTTCCTATCCTTTTTTATTTTGGTTTTTGAATAAATATACATATACATATGTGTCTCAATTCATAGATTATATGTATCCATATAAAGTGTTGTCTGTAAAAGTAATTTTATTGACTAGACTATATGAAATGTGGTGTGTATAAATAGTTAAACAAGTGTGAACCCATAGAAACTAAGTTATATCTAATTTTCTTTCTATATGTAAGATATGCACAAGAATAATTTCAATTATACAACTGTTACATTGAAACACCAATGGAAAAAAAAAAGAAGTGAAACAAAGAATAAGATTGGAAAATTTATTTTTCATAGAAAATTCTTTTAGACAATGTTATTGATTTGGTAAATTATCACAATTTAAATTCAGTTGATTTTGTTAATTTGAATCTTCTCATTAATGTGTTAGGATTACAATTGATCAGTTTCTTGTTGATATATGTGTATCCTGTATGAACTGCTTTGATATTGCCTGAAGTCATAAGCATTATAGGCAAAAATGGATAGTGGTTAGGAGTGAAATCCAGGACACGCGTTTTGTTTTATTTAAAAATTTGTCATCTGAATGTACCTACATCTCAGAGTTGATGTTCACTCTGGAATTTAAACACAGTACCGTTCACTTCAAACCCTTTAGCATAATCCACTTAGCTATTGAGTATGAAGTGAACACTACTAGGTTCGAGTTCCAGAGTCAACATCAATTCTCAAATACAGATACATATAGCTGACGGCTCCTGAATAGGACGAAACGTGGATCTTGAATTCCATTGCTAGCCATTATCCATCTCTGCTTACCATGCTTCATTTTTGACTGAGATTATCAATCGTTTGATGTTAGACCCCTATTAAAAACCTGGAAACCCTAGACGACCATTTCGTCCTATTATGGAAACGTCTCACCAATGCACATCCACTATCATCCTCGTGGGATTCGAGCCGAGGACCTTTAGTCACGCTCGTGAAAGCATCTAACGGTGTTAACATCTTTTTCTTTTTTTTAATGGATATTCTTATTTTAATCATAAATGATATGAATTAGGTATTTTATACAGTTTTGTTTAAATTTCTTGAAATCAGTCAACTAATGAATAATCTTTTATATATAGTTGAAATCATCAGTCAATTGAAGCTGTATCATTGTCAACTGACTCAAGATCTCCACTATTAAAATTACTAAAATCTCCATAAAAAAACAAACCCTTCTGATATTCATCAACATATGCTCACTAGTGACTGACTTCCAGAAGTAAATCCAGGAGTTCTAGTGAGAAGTAGTAACCAGTGGAGTTCAACCAGGTCTGTTGTGAGATAGTAACTCACTGAAGACAATTGGTAAAATGGTTGGTCAACTTCGTGGATTAGCTGAAGTTAGATATTAACACCATAGGATTCCGGCCAGATAAGTGGTCTATCGGTTGAGTGATCTGGCACGAGACTGATAAGTCTTGGGTTGGAATCTCGTGAAGCTGGATTGTGAATACGCACTGCTAAGGAGTCACACAATAGAATGAAACGGCTGTCCAGGTTTTCCTTGGTTGGTCTACCTTCGATTGACTCATGATTTCAACTTTGTATAATAAATAATCAATAATTTTTTTTAATCAATGAAAAATTGGAATTTTTCAATCAAACAACTAAATCATTGATGATATACGTACACCTTAATCTTATTCAGAATACCAACCTATGTCCCAATTTTACTTGTTTATACAAGCTTATGAAGGTTTATTTTTATCTTCATGACAAGGTCATTTTGTTATTTTCTTCTTATTTTCATTAAATGAATCATACTATACAAAAATATTGAGAGAGAGAGAGAGAGGGAGAGAAAGTGTGTGTGTGTGTGTGTGTACTTATCATATCCTTTACTGATATAAACACTTTCATGACAAGAAAGTAAATAATATTAAATTCACTTGATATTGTTTAGGCCTGCGATTGATCGGTCCCTTTGTTGCCATATGTGCATCCTGTGCTTATTATCTCGATATAATCATAATTTACAAGCATTGTAAGCAAAGATAGATAGTAGCTAGCAATGAAATCCAGAAATCATTTTATTTGGAACTCATCAGTTAGATGTACCTGTATCTCAGAGTTGATGTTCACTCTGAGATTCGTACTCAATACCTTTCACTTCAAACACCATTGGCGTTATCCACTCATCTACTGATTCCTGATAGTCACTTACTTGTGCAATAGGGGGTGAAGTTTAAATTTACTTAGTATTGTTTGGATTGAGTTTAAAAAAATTTTTTTTTGTTTTTGTTTTCACTTTTTTATTTTTGTTTTTTTTTCGTATGACAACAAGTGAATTTACAAAAAAAACAAACAATTAATTCAATTAATTGATTAAAATAAATTAAAATAAAAACAATAAGGTTAATTAATCCTTATATAATATTAATTGTTTATTGAATATGTTACACTCATTGTACATATATACATATACACCTTTTTGTAAAATATAATAAACATTATTTACGACTTGGATACATAAATCGATTGATTAGTAGACATAGCAACTATAAATTGATTACTAATAATAATAATAATAATGTTATGGTGATAATTGATTTTATTTCAATAAATTAATATAAAATGTCAACAATCATAATAATAAAAATGTAAACAATAAGTACTTGTACTATTGATAATGTAATTTTTTAAATTTACAGTCACACCCATTTATGTTACATTATTGATTAAGGTGATTTTTTTTTGGGGGGGGGGAGGAGGAGTAGAGTAATGTTGAAAATTTAAGCTGAAATTAGTTTGGAATAAGAATACACCCTGTTATTTAATGATTGTCAAGACGATATCAATCGGTGTTTGTTTATCTGGAGGAAATTAAACTATCACTGTCGTGTTAGTAATTAATATTAGTCTAGTACTTATTTACTTACTTACTTACGCCTGTTACTCTCAATGGAGCATAGACCGCCGTCCAGCATTCTCCAACCCACTCTATTCTGGGCATTCTTCTGTAGTTCAATCCAATGTTTGTTCATTCTTCTCATATTTGTCTCTATTTCTCGGTGTAATGTGTTTTTTGATCTTCCTCTTCTCCTTCGGCCTTCAAGAGGAAGACAAAAAAACACATTACACCGAGAAATAAAGACAAATATAAGAAGAATGAACAAACATTGGATTGAACTAGAAAAGAATGCCCAGGAGAGAGTGGATTGGAGAATGCTGGTCTAGTACTACTTTGAAGTAATGATTAAAATTTTAATAAAACTCTTGTTAACCCCATATTTAGAATGAATAGTTTAGGCAGAAATTTGGTGTATTTCCATTAATAAAGTAGTCGGAAACTGAATAAGAAGTCTGTAGAGTTTATCCAATATAAGAAGAAAATTTTCTGATGATATGCGATGACTAACGGGTTTGAACCATGTTGGAAATGAGAAATTAATCTATTGATAACATTGAATAGTGATTAAGGTTTATTAGGCCTATGGGGCTACTACCGGTCCCGAACCCAGATAAAGAAGAAGGTTTGTGCATGGGGTTAGTGACCCCTTCCCGTACAAAACTAACTCGCTAAAATAATGCTAACCTGAAAAATTAATTCAAACTATTTAAACTCTGTCCTAGGAGTCAGAAGGTGTTCATTTGAAAGAGTTATGATGCCTCATGGTGGAACCTGAGTTCCTTAGGAAGTCATGAGGCTGATGCCCTTTCTGACAACCAGAGCGACCATTAATTTAGGTACATAGAATGTTCGTACAGTGTGGGAAACCGAAAGAGTCATCCAAATGGCTGCAGAAATAGAAAAATACAACTTGGAGTTGCTTGGAATCAGTGAAACACATTGGACGCAGGTTGGACAACAAAGACTAACTACAAGGGAGCTTCTGATATACTCCGGACATGAAAATGAAAATGCCACATAAACACAGGGCGTCGCACTGATGCTATCCAAACAAGCACAAAATGAACTTATAGGATGAGAATCTCATGGACCAAGGATCATTAAAGCCTCCTTCAAAACAAAGAAAGAGGGTATTACAATGAACGTCATCCAATGCTATGTGTCTTCCAACGATTACAATGAAGATATTAAAGACCGATTCTACTATAGGCTGCAGTCAATCGTCGAGAAATGCCCAACAAAAGTTTTGAACATTTTAATGGACAACATCGGATATGAAGACATCATGGGACGACATGGACTGGGAGAAAGGAACAAAAGTGGTTAGAGATTTGCAAGCCTATATGCCTTCAATAAACTGGTCATAGGCGGTATCATATTCCCACACAAACGCATACACAAAGCTACATGAACTTCACTGAATCACACTACACAGTAGCAGTAGGTTCCGAGATTCTCCGATATAACCCAACATACACCAGTCAAATCACATTTGATAGAGAAGCTTTGGAGGGTGTAAAAGCCTTTACATATCTGTGCAGCATCACTGATGAACACGGGGAACCTGATGCAGATGTGAAGGTGCGGATCGGCAAAGCAAGAGCAGCATATTTACAACTGAGGAACATCTGGAATTCAAAACAATTGTAAACCAACACTAAGGTGAGAATTTTCAATACAAATGTCAAGACAATTCTACTGTATGTGGCGGGAACTTGGAGAACTACGAGAGCTATCATCCAGAAGATACAAGTGTTTGTTAACAATTGTCTACACAAAATACTTCGGATCCGTTGACCAGACACTAACAGCAACAAACTACTGTGGGAGAGAACAAACCGGATTTGAGTGAAGGAAGAAGCGTTGGAATTGGATGGGACGCACATTGAGGAATGCACCCAACTGCGTCACAATGCATGCTCTCATATGGAATCCTGAAGGTCAAAGGAGAATAGGAAGACTAAAGAACACATTACACCGATGAATGGACACAAACATGGGAAGAGTGAGCAGTGATTGAATATAACATAATATTAAATAAAAAGTCATGTTTTCAATGAATGTTGAGTCCATATGATTTTTACACATTCACGTTACAAATACTATTCATTGTCTCAAATTGATTGTTGCAATAAAACCCAACTACTTAATCATCGTAGAAAGTAGGAGTGAATAAATCTTGATCAATATAAACAGAGATAGATACTAACGAACAGTGAAATCCCGGATACACATCACTCTGATTTAGTACTTATCATTTGCTTGTACCTGCATACTCTCTGTAAGACTCGGATCTCAATAATTCTATTATTCAAAATGTCTTCATTTAAACAATACTAAAGGTTAAAACTTATTTACAGGAACAACTTGTACTTTTCTAATATCTATTTATGTAAAACTTATTGATCTAATCAATAGTCGGTAAACAAGTTTTACTTTAACACCCTTTACACACATACACTTATACATCATACATGAAGTTATACATGATAAACAAATTTGTAAATATAACAGTTTACATCTAAGCAGAGATGGATAGTGGCTAGCAGTGGATAGTAAATATAAGTTGTCAATGGTAATAATAGATTTTTCATAAAACTTGTTCATACAAGTTCATACAAACAAACAAACTTTTCTTTGTTCATATTGAAACCGGAAATAATAAAGTTTCACTTGACCTTAACAATATACATTATGATTATATATATTCAATGGACTCATGATTTCAACTATATAAAGTTACTAAAGATCTCCACAAAACAATCCCTTCTGATATTCATCAACATATGCTTATTAGTGACTGGCCATATGAAGTATTTCCTGGAATTGTAGTGTGAGATATCAACTAATTGAAGACATTAGTGAAATGGTTGCTCAACTTCGTGGATTAGTTGAATTTAGATATTAACACCATTGGATGCCGGCCACCTAAGTGGTCTAGAAGTTAAGCGTTTGCTCGCGAACCTGATAGGTCTTGGGTTGAAATCTCGCTAGGCGGTATCGTGGATGCTCACTGTCACTGAGGTGTCCCACAATAGGACGTAATGGCCGTTCAGGTTTTCCATAGTTGTCTAACTTCAATGGATTCATGATCCCAATTATATAAAATTACCTTCTGAAAAAACGATAATCGTTCAAAATTCAATTTTTTTAAAAATATCAAATGTTTCCAAATTACTTTAAATTTTTATCCAATCAAATTATAACATTCTATTCCAGTTCAAGGACATTATCTTATTGGTTAATTTATAAAAGATATCATTATTGATTTTTTTAAAGGCGCAAATACAAATATAGAAATGATAGTAACAATAGGATTAGCATCTTTTTGTTGTTTACCAGCATGAAAAACAAATAAAATTAATAGTTTTTGATTAAATTGATATTTTGTTTTGGTTTTTTGTTTTCCCCCTCATATAAGGAAAGATTAACTAGAAGTTATTGAATAAGTGATGTAACACAAAAGTTTTATCAGAAGGGGTTTGTGTGGAGATGTCAGTATTTTGATGGTTGAAATCATGAGTCAATTGAAGCTAGACCACCATGGAGAACCTGGAAACAGTGGGCGGCCGATTCGTCCTGTTATTGGACTCCTAAGTAGTGCGCATCCACGATCCTGCCTCACAAGATTGGAACCTAGGACCTACCAGTCTCGCGTCAGAGCACTTAACCGATGGACCACTAAGCTGACCAGCATCCAACGGTGTTAATGTCTAACTCCAAACAATCCATGAAGATGAGCAACCGTTCACCAATTGTCTTCGGTGAGTTGATATCTCACAACAGACCTAGTTGAACTCCACTGGTCACTGCTTCTCACTAGAACTTCTAGATTTACTTCTGGAAGTCAGTCACCAGTGAGCATATGATTATCATTATTCTCAGAAGGTGGTTTTCTGGAGATTTAGTATTTTCATAGTTGAAAGCGTGAATGAATTGAAGCTAGACCACCATGGAAAACCTGGAATCACTGGACGGTCGTTTCGTCCTAGCTTTCGGTCTAGATTCAATTGACTCAAGCTTTCAACAAAAGTTTTAATCAGAATACAAAGATAGGTTACATTTGAATTTATGAAGTCTCTTTTTAGAATATACAAATTTATCCTACATGTATCAACCTATGAGATTCAATGCCATTAGTCTAGATATAATGAACTTAAACATAATCGGCTCCATTTCTTAAGATCATATTCATTCTACGGCTTCTAAACATTCAAATCATTATTTAAACTGATGTTAACTAAAACGAAACTCATTGAAAACAAGATAGGAGTGAATATAGTGTATACACAAAGGTAAATGGGTTGTTTCATTAAGGAGCAGTCCGTTTCGAGAAGTCCTGGTAAACATTTGTAGCTGGTATATTTGATAATTGTTGACCTCCAGTAGACTGAATTTAAAATAACGATCATATTGTTACAATTGTTACCGTTTTCTTTTTTAAATCTTATTTCACAGGATGTTCAACTTATTCTTACAACCCCCCACCTAACTTTTATCCATTCTTAATACTCTGTTCATTCAAATTGTTATATATTTGACTATTTCCCTATCACTTTCTGAAAACATTTCTGTCTGTAGGCTGCTGATACGTATCTTGATAGTTGCAATATATATATACTAATATTCAGAAGGGGTTTTGTGTAGATTTCAATAGTTTTCATAGTTGTAATCATGAGTCAATTAAAGCTAGTAGGTTCTGGGTTTGAATCTTGCGAGGTGGGATCGTGGGTGCGCACTGCTGAGGAGTCCTACCCTAGGACGAAACGGTCGTCTAGTGCTTCCAAGTTTTCCATGGTGGTCTGGCTTCAAATGATGCATGATTTCAACTATGAAAGATACTAATATCATTTGTGTCTTCTAATGGGTGCATTAGTGTGTGTGTTTGAATATGACTACCTGGATTTGTCTGTCCTGCACAAAACTGGAATGAAAAAGATCCTAATGATAATTAGTTATAGAGTACAGACTCAATGACTTCTGTTTAATATGTATTCATCACAGTAACATGTATAATTACAATCATTCACACACACACACATGTAAAATTGGCTTTCAATAAAGTTTAATTGAGTAAATCAGAACAGTTAGCTTGAAACGGACAAATGAAACTATTCAGGCATTCCTGATTATTGTTTGTAACCGCTAAGTATATATCTGATGTATGTTATGTATGCTAACAGACACAAGTAGCATGTAGCACCAATCAGAGGTGGATTGCCTAGTAGCAGGGGATTAAGAAGATCGATTCGAAGAGAACGGGAACATAGAATAATTGTAGTAGCACTGAGGGAACGATCACGATTGAGACAATTGATGGAAGATTTTCAAAATAAATTATTAAATGTATAGTTTTTAACATTTATGAAAGAACTCTATAATTTGGCGTTTAGTAATAGACTAGGAGTTCCCGCCTGTATTCTCGTTCATTACATGTATACATATCTTATTGAACTGATGATCGAAGGTGAAATTGTTCCTCAAATAGTTCGGATCTTCAGAATTCTTTTGCACAGTTAAGTCTAAATATTTTAACGATATTTTTTTCAAACATGAATTTGTAGAATTGAGTTCTTCTCTATTAATATTAAGCTTAAATAACCAGTATAAGTATTTCTGTCCCTTAAGCTTCATTAAAAATTAGTGATCTGTGGTCGATGATCATCATTGACAGAAATTAGTAAACAGTAGTTAATTATGATCAGTTCTGTTGATTTTATTGTGATGTTGACATACCAACCAATTTTGATATTTTCAAAAGACTCTATTTTATTTATGATAATTTTGAATCAGACTCTAGTCCATCCAGCTGATGAGTCATAAATAGGATGAAACGTGCGTCCTGGATTCCATTGCTAGCCACTATCCATCTTTGTTTATATAGACTCTAGTTTAAAGTTTCATAAATTATGAACAATACTGAACATTAGATTGATAGAATGGATGAATAGATTTATCTCATTATACATATACACCAACTAACATAGATACAATAGTAGTTGCTCTTAGATTAAGTCAAATAGTGGCAACATTATAACTTGAAATTTGGAATTCTATCAATACTAAAGGACAAGTTAAATATGAAACTGATTTTTAGTTTAAAAATGTCTAATTTCGTGAAGTAGGTCAATCACTACTAGAATGGCTCTGCGTTAACATTTCCAACTGTGAATCTGAGTGAAATGTATTTAAGTCCTACACGTGGGGGGGGGAAGATCATTTTCTTTGATATTACATTCATTATCACAATAACACATTATATAACAAATCCACTCTCATAAGAAACATGTTTAAAAAGTTTTTCAGTCGACTGGTATATGTAGTTATAAATACTTCTTAAAATAATCCTAGTCCACTGGTAGTTTTAGTAGTTGCAGCAACATTATTATTAATGTTATTAGTGGTGGTAGTAGTATTGTGATGTGTGCTACTAATGTCGATAAAGATAAGTAGTATGTAGCATCAATAAAAAGTGGAATGCCTGGCCACAGAAGATTGACAAAATTCAAGAGAAGTAAATGAGAACAGAATGTTTCGTATGAAAATAAAGGAACAATAAAGTCTAAGACAATTGGTGAATATTTTACAAATAAAATATTAAGTGTATAATAAGCAAAAATGAATAGTGGCTAGCAATGGAATCCAGGATGAGAGTTTCATCCTATTTGGGACTCGTCAGCCAGTTTTACCTGCATCTCAGAATTGATGTTCACTGTGAGATTCGAAACCAATAACTTTCGCTTCAAAGGCCATCGCGTTATCCACTCGGCCACTGAGTCCTGATAGTCACTGGGGGTGCGTGTTAATTTTAAATTCACTTGATATTGTTTGGTTGAATCTTTCCATTGATGTTTTAGGACTGCAACTAGTCAGTCTCTAACCTTTCTTAGAAAGTCTGTTTTAGTCATTTTAAAGTTAACGTGCAACCACATATTGAAAATCATACATATGTTCGATTTGTGTGAAGGCTGTGATACTGCCCAGGTACCCAAACTGAAGCAAGTGGTTTTCTTACAGGGCCACACCCGGAGCCTTTGACCTAATGGTTTGATCCACAAGGCAGTGGAGCATTGTAAGGAGATACAGTCCCATGGCCGCTGGTGACCAACAATTGGTTCATACGCCATTTGTTCCTTCAGGATACTGAAGCCCATGTGCACTATTGGTTTGTAATCAGGGTTTTCCAACTCCTCTAGGTGAACTTTCCGTGCCCACCAACCCGGTTAAAGAGTCGGACATTCGCTTTTTGTCCTCTCAATTTCGTAAACAACAATAATGTCACGAGAAGGCATTGAGTAGGACTTCCCTGACAGAAGCTCTATACGCGTGGCCATGTGAGAGCATTTGGAGAGGGAGAGCGGACTCTTCCCACTCTCGGCCGTATTAGGGCATTTGCTGGCCAACTATGACAAAACAATGTTATCCGTTTTCCTTTTAATTAAATAAATAAACGAAAGAAAGTTACTGATTTCGGTTGTTATGTACTCCGAAGAAGTGATTTATATTAAGTGGCGAAACGTCAGAAATGCCGTTTTATACTCATTAGAGATATCACAAAGTATATATGTGATACTATCAAGTTCAACCTTGGGATTGATACCTATGATAGAACAGTCACCTAGTATTAAGCATTTTCCAATTTTGTTCTAAGTAACCTTAATCAATAACGAAAATCACAAATAAACAGTTATCTGTTACAGTCAAGTTAGGTAATTGATTGGGACTCGTCTGATGGATGTAACTGCATCTGAAAGTTGATTTTCACTCTGGGACTCGAACCCAGTACCGTTCGCGTTATCCACTCGGCCACTTAGTCCTGATAGCCAATTGCTTGTGGAATAGGGTGAAATTTTAATTTCACTTAGTATTGTTTGTTTGAATCTTCTTAATTGTAGTCCTTAAACCTCAATGGGAAGATCCAAACAAACAATACTAAGTGAATGAACTGTATGATTCTCAAATTTTACTAAAAGATTTTATAATATTGTTTTGAAATACATTTGGTTATCCCTTCCTATGATCTTATTCATTAACAATAGGAATGATAGGAAACATCGAAAATCATGTAAGAAATTACTTAGCAATATGGAAGAGAACAATGTTATTCGTTAAGTTACATTATTGATTTTTTAAAATGTCAATTTATTAGTTTATTTTTTTTTGTTAATTTAAAGAATTTGTTTTTGACTATCCAAAAATTGTTTGGATGAACAGTAAAATTGATTTTTGGCCTTAGTTCATAAATATTCTGCGGTGGGGTGGGAATCTGACTCACACGTCGTCGTGCTTCCTGGATCATGGTAACCATCTCATGTACTAACGTGAGAGGTTATGAGGGTGGTGGAGATGGGTCTAATCAGCCACTCGACCAATACCCAAAAACGATTACGAATGTTACATAGAGGGGGTTCAAAAGAGTAGTAAGAAAAAGAGTCTGCCCAAACAAAAAACATAAACAAAATGACAAAAAGATGGGTTGTTGAGTGTTATGTAATGGTTTTGAGTAAGCAGTGCAGAAACAGCTATCCTGTCTCGGTAGTTGTGCCGTGCTTTGATGTAGCACTCTTCTCCCGAAGGGCTAAGAGGCTTCTCCATTCTATATGGCTGGAAGGGGGGTCATAGATATTCTAGTTTCAATGCCTTGAATCAGTAATTTTCAATGATATTCATCAAGAAATGATACAATGACGTTTAAGATTAAGTTGAGTAAAAGATTGTGTCATTATTCAAAGTGACTGAAATTGATACTGTGAATTATTTGATAAATGAACTTTATAAATGAAAGGATAGTTGAGTAGTAAGTATTAAAGTATTGAGTTTGTTTCCATGATCAATGGTAGAGATTACGCTTTGTCTGACAGTTCTAAACTGGAATGAAACACTACTTGTTCAATGCCTTATATTCTTAATTGTTACTCTTGGTGAGATATATACGCAACCATTATAAACAAAATCAATATCATATAGTTGAAATCATGAATCAATTGAACCTAGACAACCATGGAAAATCTGGAGGCACTATATGGCCATTTCGTCCTATTCTGAAACTCCTCAGTAGTGCGCATCCATGATCCTGCCTCATGAGATTCGAACTCAGGATCTATCAGTTTCGCACGCGAGCGCTTAATTACTAGACCACTGAGCTGACCGGCATTCAACGGTATTATTGCCTAACTTCAACCAATCCACGAAATTGAGCCACCATCCACCATTGTTTTCAGTGAGTTACTATCTCACTTTTGAATAGTCTGTTTATTTTGTCTAACAATTAAACTGTTCAATTCGACCAGTTATGCGGTGTTTATAATTTCACCATAAAGTATGAAGTTGATATACACATTACTTTCTCAATAAAAAACGTCTTAAAGAATTAGAAACGAAAATTCATTTTATATAAACTACTTGATCAGCAGTGTCATTCTGCTGATGGTCTGTCAATTGAAGTCACTATGGGTCCGGTGTTATCTGATGTACTTGGAATATATCATTTAATCGAATAAGTGTTTATTTAATCTACATTAACCAATCACCACTATAATGAAAGAGTATATCTTGTATTGAAATATTACAAGTTATAGATAGCTAATTAAAGAAGTGACTTCATCAATTCATTTCATATAATGAGTAGTGTTTATGAAGATCTGACATCAGCTGACGAATCGGATGATTATTACATCTCAGGACATCAACTTCATGGGTACACATTATTGGGGAGTGTCTAATAAAAAAAAATACTTAACCCTCTCGTTCAACTTAATTAACTCGTTTCATAATTAGAGAAGGATGGTGGCTAGCAGTGAATTCCAGCACTTGTATTTTATCCTAGTTGGGACACGTCAGCTGGTGGTATAGCTGCATTTCAGAGTTCATGTTTACTCTGACGAATATCAAATAGGAAAAAAAAGCACGCATCATGGATTTCATTACTAACCACCATCCATCTCCCTTTACAATCCTTGTAACTTTGGGTTATTTCAAGGCAATCTATATTGGATGCATATATGTTAAAAAGAGATTAATGAAATACAGTCCTAAAAATCAATGTACGAGTTTATAAGTATCAATGCCAAAGTTGAACTTAATAATTTCTATAAACTAATAACTTATACCAATTCATTATCAGATGGGGGTTTTGTGGAGATTTTATTAATATTATATGGTTAAAATCATGAGTTAATTGAAGATAGACCAACTATGGAAAACTTAAAATCACTGGATAGCCGTTTCGTCCGTCCCATTGTTGGACTCCTCAGCAGCGCTCATCCACGATCTCACCTCACGAGATTCATTTGATTGGAAATTATATTGTTATTGTAAATAAATTGAATGAATGAAACCCTTTTGTATCTATTTACTATTATAAACATGATTACATACTATGAAACATGATAGATAGATAGATAGATAGATAGATATTCATTACTATCTATTATGTAATATACCTATGGTGTAAATCATAATAGAAATGTATAGTGTACATATTGTTGACATAATCTACTCCTATTTTTTTTCTTAAGTAGTATTATTCTATGTGAAAATTTAACAAGTTTCATTTTTGTTTAGATAATAATAATAAAAACAAATCTAGTTTAAATAAACAAATTGAAGTATTTAATAAAATGAAAAGTAATTTTAATAGTTGATATCATAAGTCAATTAAAACTAGATAACCATGGCAAACCTGAAAACTCTGGACGACCGTTTTATCTCAGTGTAGGACTCCTGAGTAGTGTGCATCCAAGATACCGTCTCATTTGATTCCAACACAGGATCTATTAGGTTTACGCGCAAACGCTTAACTTCTAGATCACTGAGCTGGCCGGTATTCAACGGTGTTAATATCTAACTTCAATCAATGCACAGAACTGAGCAACATATCCATCGTCTTCAGTGAGTTACTATCTCACAACAAACTCGGTTGAACTCCACTAGTTCAGGTTTTCCATGATGATCTAGCTTCAACAGACTCATGATTTCAACTATTGAAATTACTATAACATCAACAAAACCCCTTCTGACATTATTATAGAATAAGGAAATCAATGATTTTTTCAATGAGCAGAGATAGATAGTGACTACTATTAAAAATCAAGATGGACATATCATTCTATCTGGAATTTATCATTTAGATATACATGCATCTCAAAGTTAATGTTTATTTCGAGACTCAAACCCAGTACCATTCGCTTTAAACATTGTCGCGTTATTCAATTTCAGTATTAAACATTAATGAAAAGATTTAAACAACCAATACAATATGAAAGTGTTTTTTATGTTTTATAGTGAAGATTCACTTATGACCAGTCGGCATGAACGAGACGCAATCAGAATACTATTGTTCGTTTAGTTTATTTACAAATATGTAGAATTGAATGCAAACTGTTCGCTTATCTTTCCTCCCCCATTTCAAATTTTAATTTGTACAAATACAGCTAGGTGGTTAAGGGGAGTCGATTGAATGTCATAGTTTACTAATGTTTCATGTTAGTTGGCGGTCAAATTATTTAGAACTCTTGATAAAATTGATACTCCTGAAATTCAGCTAATGACATTATCACTGAGTCATTCATGTATCGACTGTTCTTCTTGATGATTGATTTTTTATTCTTACAGAATGGTCACTGAGTAACTGGTGTGCTGTTTGCCAGGCTCTTCATTTCCAACAACAATGAAACTTAGATCAGGAAAGGATCCCAAGAGACTGCCTATAACCATGTAGTAACTAGGTATTGTCCAGAATATGACAATTCATTCAGACTAGTATACAAGTTATTACTTAGTAGACAGCAGTCAATTAGTGTTTAAGACTAGACAAGTGCAATATTAGTCATTAAGTAGAGACCAATCAGTGAACATACACAGAGTTTCGTCGCTGAAAGCTTTGGTATATTACTAACATTATTAGAAGTATTAGAATAAAGGTTCCTAATGGTAACCAATAGTAAATCCTAATGTTTTTTGGGCTTAGCAACATGTTAAATATCCAAAACCATAGTTATTTTTTACTTATATGATTACAAGTGCTTTCTAATTTCAACAAAACCGAATAAGTTACGAGGGCTTAATCACCATAACAAATTGAATATAGTTAGTCATTCATATTCCATTTTATTCATGGTAAATCTTAAAACTTTCAAGTTAACGCCTTGAAGGGTTGGTTCTTCTAGTAACCTATATTATCTTAATAGTTTTTTCTGATGCATAATGAATAGTTTTAGATGTCAATCTTTGTGATGATGAGTAGAGAACATCAGGACAATATATGGAAAGTAGGCCTACAAAGGGAAGCATCATAATGTGATGTATACCCGGATAGTTTAGTGCAAGAATCATACGTATTTACCACTTAGCTATTCAACTAACAAATAACTCATCATATACCCACTATCATAGTAAAGTATTATTCAGTATACCATGCTTCATTCACTACACCGTTCAATCTTTCATAGAAAGTTTTCACTACATTTAAGTACTTAATCTTCTGAATTAGTTCATACTTCAAACTATACCTTCCAGTAGAAACGTAAGTTAATTGACGCCGAACAGGTTAGAGTGACCCTTGAAAAACTTCAGTCTTATTAAATTTATACTTTTTTTCTTCGTCCTTATAATAATGAATAGCAATCATTAAAATTTATTCAAATACTTTAATGGAGTTTTGTTCTCTAACCTGGATGGTATGATCGTGGACTTTTCATAGTCCTTCTGAACGTCATCATCAGAATAGACTTCGGATAGAATTCAAATATATTTAACTCACATGAGGTTACGTATGAAACGATTGGTTTGTCTCTCTAAGGTTTGTAAAAAAACTCTTAACAAACAAGAGGCTTCATATCATCATATTCCTATCAGTTATCATCAATTATCTAACTTGACTGTAACAGATAACTGTTTATTTGTGATTTTCGTTATTGATTAAGGTTACTTAGAACAAAATTGGAAAATGCTTAATACTAGGTGACTGTTCTATCATAGGTATCAATCCCAAGGTTGAACTTGATAGTATCACATATATACTTTGTGATATCTCTAATGAGTATAAAACGGCATTTCTGACGTTTCGCCACTTAATATAAATCACTTCTTCAGAGTACATAAGCAACTGAAATCAGTAACTTTCTTTCGGTTATTTAT
Organism: Schistosoma mansoni; assembly: GCF_000237925.1. NCBI lineage: Eukaryota > Metazoa > Platyhelminthes > Trematoda > Strigeidida > Schistosomatidae > Schistosoma > Schistosoma mansoni. The sequence continues at coordinate 32,579,323 of NC_031496.1, forward strand.
TTAATTAAAAGGAAAACGGATAACATTGTTTTGTCATAGTTGGCCAGCAAATGCCCTAATACGGCCGAGAGTGGGAAGAGTCCGCTCTCCCTCTTCAAATGCTCTTACATGGCCACGCGTATAGAGCTTCTGTCAGGGAAGTCCTACTCAATGCCTTCTCGTGAAATTACTGTTGTTTACGAAATTGAGGGGACGAAAAGCGAATGTCCTGCACTTTAGCCGGGTTGGTGGGCACGGAAGCTTCACCTAGAGGAGTTGGAAAACCCTGATTACAAACCAATAGTGCACATGGGCTGCAGTATCCTGAAGGAACAAATGGCGTATGAACCAATTGTTGGTCACCAGCGGCCATGGGACTGTATCTCCTTACAATGCTCCACTGCCTTGTGGATCAAACCATTAGGTCAAAGGCTCCGGGTGTGGCCCTGTAAGAAAACCACCTGCTTCAGTTTGGGTACCTGGGCAGTATCACAGCCTTCACACAAATCAAATGAGATTTGTGCATCGCATATGTATCTGGTACTTCCTTGTACCAATATTTATGTGTCTAAATTCTTAACAATTTTATTACCCAATCGAATGATTTTCATATTTAACATTTTAAACTTCTGTCTATCTGTCATACTGTCCAATCTTTATCTAATCTTCTTAATAATTATCTTTCTTACATCTAAATATTGATTAATTTCCTATTTTGATTATAACTTCTTACTAGAACACTAGGATTTGTTATAATCACCATAGTAATTATCATTATGTATGTATGTATGTATGATTTTCAATATGTGGTTACACGTTAACTTTAAAATGACTAAAACAGACTTTCTAAGAAAGGTTAGAGACTGACTAGTTGCAGTCCTAAAACATCAATGGAAAGATTCAACCAAACAATGTCAAGTGAATTTAAAATTAACACGCACCCCCAGTGACTATCAGGACTCAGTGGCCGAGTGGATAACGCGATGGCCTTTGAAGCGAAAGTTATTGGTTTCGAGTCTCACAGTGAACATCAATTCTGAGATGCAGGTACATCTGGCTGACGTGTCCCAAATAGGACGAAACTCTCATCCTGGATTCCACTGCTAGCCGCTATCCATCTTTGCTTATAATGTTTGTGAATTAAGGCTATATCGAGGCAATACGTACAGTATGCACATATGCCAATTAGAGACTTGATCAATTGCAGTCCTAAACATCAATAGGATGATTCAAACAAACAATACTAAGTGAATTTAAACCTTCTAAGGAATATTCAACTAGAGATTATCATCATATAAGTAATCTGAAAATTATGCAATACATTCAGTGTTTATTGTTTTTTCTAGTCCCTAATGGATGTGGAAAATTCCAACACAAACTAAAAAAACAACCCAACCCATTTCATGTTAAGTGAATAACGTTCATTTCAAACCCATAATCTTCATTATTTTTTCTGTTTTTCATATGATCGTCACATTTTTCGTGCCGTTTTTTTCTCTTTTCCTTTTAAAGTTTTGGTTTTTTTAACGAAGGTTTTTATGACTTGCATAGTAACTAACACTATTAGATGTGAAGAAGTATAGTATACTCAAGGTATAAGTCTAAAATAACTTTTCATAAAGTTTACTTAGTTACTAGGCAATCAATAAATAACTCTTGTAAATAGTTAGTTCATAGGGGGGGGGGAAACACAATACCATAATCAATCGATCGTTTTGCAGGTTTTCCCTTAAAGATTATTCCATGTGTAAACTGGAAAAAAAGCAACACAAAAACTACAACAAAATATGGAACATTCTTTTGCTTCTTGAATGTTTTTTTTAAAAAATAATCTCAAACAGTTTTTTAAGGTTAATATTATTTCTAATAGTCAAAGTTTAGACTGAAAAGTTTTTTTTGGATAAGATAGAATAGGATACCCCCCTTTTAAAGAAAAATAATTTTTTGATTTCACGTAAAAAGTCAAGTCATTTTCTTGATTCTGATTGGCTTATTGTTACTAAGTTCTTTTGTCGATATTCATAGTGAAGTTTAAAAAAAAGAAAAAAAAGAAAATGGTAATCTATGTACTGAACAATGTAACCACAAGCAAATCATTAACAAATAAGTAAAGTTCTGCAAATAGTACTTTCTATTCAATGAAATTTAGTGTAAGATACTTAGTATTATTTGTTTGACTCTTCCCATTGATGTGTTAGGACTGATACTGGTTAGTCTCTGATTGGCATATGTCCATATTGTACGTATTGCCTTGATATTGTCTTATTTCACGAGCATTGTAAGCAAAGATTGACGAGTCCCGAATAGGATGAAACGCGCGTCTTGGATTCCACTGCTAGCCAATAACCATCTTTGCTTAGTGTAAGATAGTTGAATATAATCAACAGGAGGTCTTTAATGTAAGATTATCATTAATTGATTACTTATTAGTAAAGTATATCTGTGCAACCCTGAGGAGAGTTATGTTACTTGTCCCAGTGAATAGTACGAGACGGAAGTCTTGTACGTAGATGGGACAGATGACATGTGCTGTTGACTGGGACGTGAGAATGAGGTCTCTGATGCATCTAGCCTGGGATCCTAAGTAGATGTAGAGATCCCGCTAGAAGATTTGATGGGTCTAGCATTGAGTCTCGGCTTATCAGTTAGAGCACTGTCATCGACGCGTGCTGGCCTTAGACGATCAATGCTGACTATTTCGACGCGGCCATGTCTATCAACCTTGAAGGTCTTTTCGTGATGGAAATCACGTGAAAAGGGCCTTCGTAAGGCTGTTGGCTCAGATTGACCGTAAGCTGTCGTGTACCACAGGTAGGAATGACTAAGCCATTCGCAGTGCGTAGTCGAAGCATTGTAGCTTGAGACTTACTGGTACCAATGGGTACGAAAGAAACTTGGGTACCTGTATACACTAGCTACCTAGCGCTAGTGCAATAATAGTGAACGTAAAATAAACGGTAATTATTTTAAATAATTCGGTTCTAGAAGTTTTCTGTAAGAGTAAAACCAACTCAAGTATATTTTCAAATCTTCACATGACAGACTTACTTTGATTAAACGAACAATGGAAATCAGGAAGTACTGGTTAGTTCTTTGGTCAAAGTAATGTACTCTTTACAAGTGCACATTTACAACGTCCTCTAGAGATCGAACCCAGTCTAGGGCTTCTCAGAAGAACTCCTGGAATCAATTCTCAAATACAATTATTAATCAGCACATGAAAACTGTAGTCGTGGAGTTTTTTGCCTAATTTAAGTAAGTTCATGATGCGGAACTTTAAAATGAACAGCCTCTGCAACACGCCCCCCAAATGCCCTGGTACGGCCGAGAGTAGGGAGATTCCGCTCACCCTATCCAAATGCTCTCACATGGCCACGCGAATATATAGCCTCTGTCAAGAAAGTCCTACTCACTGCCTTCTCGTGGCGGGGGTGTTGTTTACGAAATTGAGAGGACGAAAAGCGAATGTCCGGCACTTTAGCCGGGTTGGTGGACACGGAAAGTCCACCTAAGAGCGTTGGAAAACCCTGATTCCAAACCAATGGTGTACACGGGCTCCAGTATCCTGAGGGAACAAATGGCGTATTAATCAATCGTTGGTCACTGGCTACCATGGGACTGCATCTCCTTACGATGCTCCACTGCCCTGTGGATCAGATCTTTAGGTCAAACTTTACGGGTATTGTCCCCTTAAGTAAACTACCCGCTTCAGTTTGGGCACTTGGGCAGTATCACAGCCCTCACAAAAATCGAATAAGATTTGTGCGGCGCATATATATCTGGTGCTTCTTTGTACCAATATTTATGTGTTTAAATAAAATTAATAAAATATATAAATTCCTCTGCAACACCATTCAATAACAGGCACATATGTTTTGAGATTGTCAAATAATTATCGGTTCTGTGCTCTAGCGCGAGACTTGTAAGTCTTGTGTTCGAATCTCGCGAGGAAAGTTCGTGGATGTGCACTGCTGAGGAGTTCCACAGTAGGACGAAACGGCCGTCCAGTGCTTCCAGGTTTTCGATGGTTATCTAGCTTCAACTGACTCATGCTTTCAACTATGAAAATTATCGTTCGGTTTTTAAAAGCGATTAAATCTAGAGTTTGACTAGTCGACTAACTAATTAACATTATTTATACAAAACACTTAAATATCATAATCAAATGTATGGAAATTAAATCTTATCATCTGCCTATCATTGATTATTACATCTATTCAATACCAATCTGTCAATATTTCATTGCTTTAATAGTTAGACAAGTTTGTGTTTGGCCTGAATCTATGTAGTGTACTAGAGAGCGATGGGAAGGGGCATGAGATTACACAGAACAGAATTTCTGAGAAGGAATTCGAAATGAAAAAGAACAAGAATGACCCAATTAATCAGTGAAAGTGATCAATCACAAGAATTAGTGAAATAAGCATAAGATTATAGTAACCTAACAACCGAAATGAGAATTTATAACAGAATAGCGTTTCAAATGCATTATAAGCTTCCACTTTCTACAATATTCTGTTTTATTTTACTCAAATTAAATAACATTACATAAACAAACAAAAGAAAATGAAATACAGGAGGCATTTTTCGTTCTATCTGGAACTCGTCAGCTGACTGTACCTACATCTCAGAGTTGATGTTCAATTTCGGACTCGAACCCATTACCGAACGTCATCGCATTATCCACTCAGCTACTAAATCCTGATAGCCACTTGCTTGTGCAATTGGGTGAATTTTAAATTCATTTGGTATTTTTTGGTTGAATCTTTCCATTGACTTTTAGAACTGCAATTGATCAGTCTCTTATTGGCCATACTTGGAAGCGCTGGACGTCCGTTTCATCATTTTGTGGAACTCCTCAGCAGTTTAGAGGTTGAGTGCACGCGCGTAAGATTGATAGGTCCTGGGTTCGAATCTCATGAGGCGGGATCGTGGATGCGCACTACTGAGGAGTCTCACAGTAGGACAAAACGGCCATCCAATTTTCCCAGATTTTCCATAGTTGACTAGCTTCAATTGACTCATGATCTCAACTATTAAAATAAAACAATACTTGTATGACTGATTGAAATTTTACCTGTTAAAATTCAAATGACGTAAATAATTATCCATCCATCCTAGGTGAAATAACACATTGTGTTACATAATCATATATAGACCCAGATATAAGCGGAAGTTGATCATTATAAATGTAAACTTTTGTATCAGTATCTGATCGTCTATGTATATGTATATGTATATGTATATGTATATCACCTTTGATTCTTCACTCTTGTTTGTGTTTTGTATGGCACCGATGCTATCCATCATTGTAATAACGGTTAGATCATTACATAATCCCATGAATCTAATCATCATGAAATCAATAATATCTCATACATAATGAATTATGCTATTGAAGTATCGGCAATACTCATTATAGTATGGGAAACAACATAAATACATCATTCTTACTTACCTAGTAACATTCACCTGAATTTTATTCACTCCATATTATAAGTAGTTTCTAATTGCATATATTTAGTAAACTAATGTAGACAAACTTACTTACTTACGCCTGTTACTCTCAATGGAGCATAGGCCACCGACCAGCATTCTCCAACTGACTCTGTCCTGGAGTTTGTGTACGTGATGGGTTTGTCGAATGTAGACAAAGATTAAAGGAAAAACATTTAACCGTATTATTGTGTTTTGATTTCCAACTCTCTCAAGAAATATACAGAATTATGCATCTGGGGAAAAAAACAAAAGTCTTGTACACTTGAGAACATAACTTTTAAGTTAATTTATAAACACTGACATTGTTGTAAATGAGAACACGAGTGGGGAAAATCGAATGCATTTTAGCATAATATTACAAAATATCCCATTAAAATATGAGAACCATATAGTGAACATTCACTTAGTATTGTTTGTTTGAATCTTCCCATTGATGTTTAGGACTGCAACTGATCAGACTTTAATTGCCATATGTGTATATTGTGCTTATTGCCTCGATAATAGCTTGAATAGGACGAAACTCTCGTCCTGGATTCCACTGCTAACCACTATCCATCTTTGCTTATAATGCTTGTGAAATAAGGCTATATTGAAGCAATACGTACAGTATGCACATATGCCAATTGCAGACTGACCAGTTGCAGTCCTAAACATCAACAGGAAAATTTAAACAAACAATACTAATTGAATTTAAACTTCACCCCATTGCACAAGTAAGTGGCTATCAGGACTCTGTAGCTAAGTGGATAACGCCGATGGCGTTTGAAGCGAACGATAGTGGGTTCGAGTTTCAGAGTGAACATCAACTCTGAGGTGCAGGTAAATCCAGCTTACGAATCCCACATAGGACAAAACGCGCGTCCTGGATTTTCACAAGTGAACGCTTAACTACCAGATGTCTGAGTTGCCATCCAACAGTTGCTCCAACTTTAACCGATCCACATTTTTGAGCGACTGTTCACTATTGTCTTCAGTGAGTAACTGTCTCATAACACACGCAGTTGAATTCTTGGATTCCACTACTAGCCACTATCCATCTTTGCTTATAATGCATAAAATTGTTTGATAATATGAGTATGTTATACATTCATCCCTCATCAAAATAATACCGTTGCAATGTTTTTCCTTTAGCTAAATTCATTCAAGGTTATCAAGTAAGAGTGTATATATCGTCGATGAATTATAAAGGGCTAAATAGCTAATAGATTTTCTAACCTAATGTCCAACCTTTCTTTAATGTGTCAAGAAAAAAAAATTTCTCTGAAACCGCCCAATTTAATTTCACTCAATCGACTTATGGATAAGTAAACTTCTATATTTATGAATGATTAGAGACCATTCTCAAGTACCCAGTTTCTCTCTCTCTCTCCCTCTCCCCCCTTTCTTTTTCTCTCTCTCTATATATAATTATTATTATAACATGAGTAGTAGTGTACTTCAGAATTTACCAATATGATATAATGTAACGATTCTCTATTTAAGTAGTATAATGAGTAATGTAAGTAATTAGATTATTTTCACTTCATATTGATTGATTTTTTTGTTGTTGTTTACATCAACAACCAACTTTTGTGTTCTACTTGTTCAATAGACAACAAGAGAGAGAAAGAGAGGGGGGAATTAATCTGTATTTAAAATAAATCTAAGGTCACTTAGATATAAATAACAACATAAGAGCTAATGGTAGTAATGTACATCATTTCAATTTGCTTCAATATACACATCAACCTGTAAATAGTCATAGAAAGAGTTTAATATGATCTAAAGGAAAGCTATGATAAAGTAGATATGTAAAATTTGTTATTTTATTAGTTGAGATCACGAGTTTATTGAAGCTAGATAAACATGGGAAACGTGGAAGCACTGGACGGTTGTTTCGTCCCCTTTGTGGGACTTCATAGCAGGGCTCATCCACGATCCCACCCCACGAGATTCCAACCCAGGACTTATCAGTCACGCGTGCAAGATCTCAACTTCTAGACCACTGAGCTGGCCGTCATCCAACGGTGTTGATGTCTAACTTCAATGAATCCACGAAATTGAGTGACACATTCACCATTGTCTTGAATGAGTTACTATCTCACATCAGACTTGGTTGAACTCCACTGGTAGTAATTTTGTGTAGGTTTCTATTATTTTTATTTAGGACTTTAAGTGATCCATTTCTGTAACCACCTATGCATCCTGAACAGATTGCTTTTACATATCTTTGAGTCATACATAACTTTATAGAGACAATTTGCTTAGGATGAACATATAGTAACAGACACTTGTTATTTATAGTCTTAGATTTCAACAAATACTTATTTACTCATCTTCACACATATTGAAAAGATTAGTTGCTATCTGAATTAAGTAACTAAGTGAATAATGTGTTTTCACTTAAAGCAAAAAAAGACTAAACTCAAATTACATACATTAACATCAATATTAAGATTAAAGTTTATACAACTAATATATTCCAAATACAATGAAATTTGCATAATCGATTCCAATATTATACACAACCAAAATATATTTAATTATTAATTTATAGTTATTTATAAGCAAAGATAGACAGTGGCTAGCAGTGGATTTAAGTTTGAGGCGTTTTTCATCCTATTTGGGACTCGTTAGCCGGATGTATCTTTATCTCAGAGTTGATGTTCACTCTGGGACTCAAACCCGGTACATCAACTCTGAGATGCAGATACATTCAGCTGAGGAGCCTCAAATAGGACGAAACGCGCATCCTAGATTTTACACCTAGCCGCTGTCCGTCTTTGCCTATAATGCATGTGAATTAAGGCTTTATCTAGGCAATATGCACAGTATGCGCATATACCAATAAGAGACTGATCAATTGCAGTCTTAATGGAAATATTCAAACAAACAATATCAACTGTATAGTTATTTAGTTTGACTTGCTAAAACATCATAAATTGTATATCTTAAACAGCAATTGAATGAATATTCTTGTATTGTTTATCAAGCTGTTCCTGTATTGAATTATATTGAATAAGTTTAAAGTTGTAATATATACCCTAGTCCATTTCTTTGTTTGTTTTATTATTGATAATGTTTCTATATTGAGTTTCATCCGACTTAGTTTAAAGTTAAATTACTTACTTACTTATTCCTGTTACTCCTAATGGAGCATAGGCCGCCTACCAGCATTCTCCGAACCACTCTGTCCTGAGCCTATCTTTCTACATCTATCCAGTTTTTGTTCATTCTCATGTCTGTCTCCATTTGTCGGTGTAATGTGTTCTTTGGTCTTCCTCTTCTCCTTTGTCCTTCAGTATTCCATATGAGGGCTTGTCTTGTGACGCAGTTGGGTGCCTTCCTGAATGTGCATAGTGGAATCCAGGACTCGCGACACTTCGTCCTATTTAGGACAAGTCAGCTGGATGTACCTGCAACACAGAGTTGATGTTCATACTGAGAATCGAACCCAATACCTTTCGCTTCAAACGCCATCATGTTATACACTCATCTACTGAGTCCTGATAGTCACTTGTTTATGCAATAGGGTTAACTTCTTAGACTATGATTGAAGATAGTCTACGGTGATAAGTTCAAAGTAACATGAAAGTTAGATCATTAGTTTCCTACCGACTATATATTCTTTCTACATACATTAAACCAGTCAAAAACACAAAGCATAGTATTTCATTTGTTTAATCTTATTAAACCAAATATTTTTCCCCTTTCAATAATATATCATTATCGATTAAGTGCTCTGGTGCGAGACTGGTAGGTCCTGGGTTGGAAACTCGCGAGTGCGGGATCGTTTTTTGCGCACTACTGAGGAATTCCATAATAAGATAAAACTTCCTTCAAATGCTTCCAGGTTTTCCATGGTTCGTCTATCTTCAATTGACTCATGATTTCAACTATGAATATATCATTATATATCAAAGATAAACACTCTTTTCATCGATTCATTCTACATATATACTTCCTTTGTATAAGTAATCTTCTATTTTAATTCATTTCAATTCAAAATAGTTTAATAGTGTCATTAACCTGTGTTATTCATTAAGTGTAAACCATCTGTTTTTAATAAAAATAACCAAATGTGTACCTCATGTTAACTCGTTATTTTTATATCTAAGGAATTCCTTAATCGAATGAAAAAGAGGGAGATAGATAGAGAGAGACCGGGGGGAGAGGAGAGAGAGTATGACAGATATATATGTTATCATGTTTTTGTTACTAATTTATTGACTTAAATGAAAGATAATACTTCAACAATAAAAGAATATGTAACTAATAGCAACAAATTCCCCAAGTAATCCTTTTTTTTTATCATTTTCTTTCATTTTCCCTCTTTTCTTACTTCTTTTTCTTATTCTTCTTGGTGGAAATATTTATTATTCTATTAAGTTATCATAGTAACACACTGACACACATACACATACACATACACACATACATGGATACATGCATGGATAAACTTCACAATAAGTGTATCTAACTTATCATGATCCCATAGTAACAATAATGTAATATATAGAATAATGAAACGATTGACATTGAGAAATGATCGTTTGTTTGTTACTTTTCATCGTTAATCATATTGATTTATAAGATGATTACCATTATGTTTTCATTTCTTTTCCTTTTTTTCTTTCCTTTTTTCTTTGTTTCTCTCTGTGTTTTTCTTTTTTATCTTAGCTGTTTTGATTTATCAAGTGGTTATTATTATTTATCTTGTGGGTTAATTTATTTGTTGGGTTAATTTATTTCATATACATGTGGTATACATACTTACTTACGCCTGTTATCCTTCGTGGAGGAGAATAGGCCACCCAGCAGCATTCTCCATCTAACTCTGTTCTGGGCAATGATTTCTAGTTAACATGTCTGTTTCCATTTCCCAAAGTAATGTGCTCTTCGGCCTTCCACTTTTCCGCTTCCTTTCACCATTCCGCGTTAGGGCTTGTCTGATCCACTTCCAAAGTCTTTTCTTAATTTCCTCTTCAGTTCGAAGTTGGTTTGTCCTCTCCCATAAAACACTGTTGCTGATAGTATCCGGCCAATGAATGTTGAGTATTTTGCATCAATGATGCTTCCAAGGTTCATGAATGTTTCTACCTCTTCCAGAGTTTCTCAATCAAGTGTGATTGGGTTGGTGTTCTCTGTGTTGTATTTGAGAATCTTGCTTTTTCCTTAGTGTATGTTGAGGCCTATTTATGCAGAGGCTGCTGCTACGCTAACCAAAAATAACAACATGTGGTATATTGTAACAAAATGTATCAATGTATCATCTAATTATATATGTATTGATGAGAAAAATTTACTTTGGTAAAGGAGACTTGAATGTGTATTTAACATATGTCATCTTATCAACTTCCATATTTTGCATTCATTAGCCATACTGGGATGGGAGTGGTAAAAGTGAACAGGTGGTCAATATATATATGAGAATGCATCGAGGATTGAAGTAAAGCTATATAGCACTGATATTTATTAGGGCATTACAACTCCTTCATCGTGGTTCTAGAGATGATGTAACTCAAGAGCTTGAGACACTAATCAAAATGTCTCACAACAACAGCTACTTATGATTCTGTTTTAGCTTTTTTCCGCCTTCATAGAAGCACCCAAATGCCCTAGTACGGATGAGAATGGCGAGAGTCCGCTCTCACATGGCCACGTGCATACAACCACTGCCAGGGCAGTCCTACTCACTGCCTTCTCGTGGCATTACTGTTGTTTACGAAATTGAGAGGATGAAAAGCGAATGTCCAGTGCTTTAACCGATCTGGTGGACACGGAAAGTTCACCTAAGGGAGTTGGAAAACCCTGATTCCAAACCAATGGTGCACATGGGCTCCAGTATCCTGAAGGAACGAATGGCGTATGAACCAACTGTTGATCACCGGCTACCATAGGACTGTATCTTTTTACGATGCTCCACTGCCTTGTGGACTAGACCTTCAGGTCAAAGGCTCGGAGTGTGGCCCCCTAAGAAAACCACCTGCTTCAGTCTGGGCACCTGGGCAGTATCACAGTCCTCACACAAATCAAATGAGATTTGTGCATCGCATATATATCTGGTGCTTCCTTGTACCAATATTTATGTGTTTGAATGAATAAATAAATAAATCACCAGAGTCAACCATTGAATATTTAGTAAACATATAACTTAACAGTAATATCAAGTTTCATTTTCATCATAAATTGAAATTCATATTACTAAACCATTAAAATATCAGGTAGTACAAGAGGAACATTTTGTTTAAGTTTAAGATTCATTAGTAGTATATAGTGAATGACCACTGTTAACACGAGATAAAATTTGATAGATTTCAAATTGATTATCAAAAGTAATTCATGTATACTCTTTATGAAATCATTAATAGATACATACTGGATGAACAGTATAAAACCAAATGTCCAACTACTATATACCTTGATATAAGATTTTGGCAATTGTAGAATTAAATTGAAATAAAACTATGATCTGATAAATTAAAATATGAAATCCGAAAGTTAAGTCAACTAACTATTCAAATGAACCGGTTTAGACAAATGTAAAATACATAATTACAATAACCAAAGGTTGAAGATATAAGATAAAATAGCTTAAAATCAGCTATAATAGTGTGAATTCATTCGATACCTGTTTATATTTAGATCATCAGTTATGAAATGAATGTCAATCTCGCATTCTCCTGATTCATTCATTCATTCATTTCTATTCAGATTATCTATGCCTAGTTGATTTTTCATTATCAATGATAACAATATTACAAGTAATACCGTATCCACTTCTTTGCCATTCATCACAATAATTTTATTTCAAAGTTGAAATCATGAGTCAATTGAAGCTAGACCACCATGGAAAACCTGGAAGCACTGGACGGCCGTTTCGTCCTATTATGGGACTCCTCCTTTGATTATAATTAATATGCTCACTAGTGACTGACTTCAAGATACATGTCCTGGAGTTCTAGTGGGAAACAGTGACCAGCGGAGTTCAACCACGTCTGTTGTGAGATAACAACTCACTGAAGGCTCAGTGGTCTATCGGTTAAGGGCTCTGGCTCGTAACTGGTAGGTCTTGGGTTCGAATCTCGCGAGCGCGGGATCATGGGTTCGCACTGCTGAGGAGTCCCATAATAGGACGAAACGGCCGTCTAGTGCTTCCAGTTTTTCGATGGTGGTCTAGCTTCAATCATCTCATTATTTCAACTTTGAAATATACTGAAATCTCCACAAATCCCCTTCTGACAATAATTTTATTTGATTCTGCAATGTCTATTATTTGATAGTAGAAGTGGTGTGGTGTGTGTTACTTATGTTAACAAATGTAAGTAGTATGTAACAACAATCAGAAGTGGAATCCCTGGTAAAAGAAAATTGAATCGGAGATAATAAGAATGTAAACAAAGAGCCATTGTAATAACAACAGAATTGAAAGAATCACTAAGTATTTAAAGGATAATTGAAGGAAGATATTTGATGTTGGTTTGTTCTCTGAGCTGTATGGTTTGGTCGTGGAGCTTTCATCGTCCTTCTGAACGACATCATCAGCACAAACTTCGGGAAGATATGCAAATGAAGTATTTAATGTATGACTATCATACTTCATGAAATCACTTTGTAATTTTGCATTAGCGAATAAATTGATCTTCCTTCAATTAAGTTCTTCTTTCACTAAATTAGTTGCTTAGCGTACGGAAATATAGATGGAAACAACCAAACTTAATTTAACACATAATTACAAAGTTATTTGAAAAAAAAATAATTTCAATACCATACGTTCAATTCTTCATTTGAAAAATGTTCATTAATTGTCTTAAACTTTATTGTACCTTCATTTTCATACTCATTAATTTTTGTTCTTATTCTCTTCTACTTGATCTTCCTAACTTTATGTTGCCAGATTTTGCCATTTTCGATTGATGTTATATACTACTTATACCTGTTCATTTAAGTAGCGTACACCACAGTTCAGTAGTAGTAGGGCAACATTTCTACAATTGAAGAGCATATGCAACTCAAAACAACTGTCAACTAATTTCAAAGTCAGAATCTTCAATACGAACGTCAAGACAGTCAGTTCTATTGTACGGAGCTGAAACGTGGAGAACTACAACATTTATCATCAAGAAGATACAAGTATTTCTAAACAGTTGTCTACACAAAATACTCAACATTCATTGGCCGGATACTATCAGCAACAGTGTTTTATGGGAGAGGACAAACCAACTTCCAGTTGAAGAGGAAATTAAGAAAAGACTTTGGAAGTGGATCAGACAAGCCCTAACACGGAATGGTGAAAGGAAGCGGAAAAGTGGAAGGCCGAAGAGCACATTGCTTTGGGAAATAGAAGGAGATATAGAAAGGATGAATGTTAACTGGAATGAACTGGAAAGGATTGCTCAGGACAGGATTGGATGGAGAATACTGGTAGGTGGCCTTCGCTCCTTGACGAGGGGTAACAGGCGTAATTAAGTAAGTAGTAGTAGTAATTGCTTGTAATGGTATAAGGTTATTACGATTGAAATGTGTATCATGATCTTTCTGGATTCTGAGCCATATCAATGATTCATTAACGAACAACTATGATTTAAATGGTTTGTTACTTGCCTTAAAGTAGATGTCGCTTATTCCTATAATTTACTCTTCTTGATATTAATCCTGCGTTATCTTCTTTTACCTCTATCATAGTTTATTCACGAAAACGTCGTGGTGTTTTAACAAAAACACATGAAACTGAAATCAATATAGAGAAATCTTTTATGAATAATGATAATGAATCATTTACAGAAGATTCTATTGAAACAATCCAATCGTCATCATCATCATCATCGTCATCATCTCCAAAAATTCCTGTTATACAATTTCGACGATTACAAAAAGAGGTAAGTTAATTATTAAACTGCTCTTATTGATGATTATTCAGCCAAGTGGATAAGTTTACTCATAGACTGATCAAATGGTTCATGTAAGGAGACTTATACTTCTTTGGTAGGCTTTGAATAATGTTCATTATCCGTCATCGAAGATTCTTAGTGATATGAGTACAAACTGGTAGTAGATACTGGAGTAGATACATTCCATTCATTATCTTCCATTATATCTTAGATCGAAATATGAGTTCATAATTCTTAATCCTGAGAATTGTCTTCGTCTTTATGTTCAGTGTTCTTTATTTCTACCATTTTATAGATTCCATTATGATATTCACTTATTTTTATTTGGCCCATTTCCAACCATGCTGGTAGATGTTCACTCATTCGTTGGTTAAGTTGCCTAGCAGTACGCCCTATATAGCTATCTCCACTTATTTGTAATGTATCTTGTTAATTCCATTCTATCACTATCTCAATGTGATCTGATTATTTAGGCTGATAAATAACCGACTGAAGTACAGGCATTTGTAGTTGAGGTTTTGAATTACCCGAGTGGTGTAAATGACATGGTGATTTTACCTATCCGCTTCAAAACGGGCAGCTTAATTCATAGGAAACAATAACTAGTCTAGTTTATTTTCTCCTCACCATGAAAATAATACAATGCAGTACATTAGACAATTATTGTGGTATGCGACGTACAGCTTCGATAGTTGTTATATCTCGAACTTAGATCTTAATCTGTCGTATTATATTCGTGTAGTACTCGAACGCTAATACCCTCCCAACTCACAAATCAGAAGACATAAGACAAGTAGAAGGAATCTTATTTCAAACGGTGTTGATTATGGTACAAAATTGTCAGGTATTTATAGTTATTAGTAGAAACGAAATCATCATTACAGTTATCCAGTCCGCACACAGGGAGTTATCAGCATTGTCCGATAGGAAAGCTATACGTAATAATTCTAGAATATTCTTCCTAAAGCTGACTGGATGGAATATGCCCGGCTCCTCCTGTGCTTCTTAGAGCTTCCTCAACTTCACCTGTGGACCATTCTCACAATAGTGATACGTAAAATTCTTGTTAATCAGTCCATCAATCTTTATTAGTGAGAAGACCAAAACATGTGTATTCACTCAAATACATATATACGTTTTGCGCTAACTGGCTCACTGTAGTGAGCTATATCCTCAATCCTGAGAGGAAAAATATTAGCTATGGGGTTCACCTAGTGATATATTTACAAACGTAATCACTATGATATTTGGGTAACATTTAAACTTTTATGGAATTGTGTTGTAACCAACGTCATATTTCTTGGATTCTATTGATTAGGTGACATGAGTTTACATCCCGTAGAATAGAATGAGTTTCCTCAAGTTACCAAAGGTGCCTTGTGGATCCAGAATGTTCTGGTGGTTACCATCACCAAAACAACTTAAAATAGTACTATATTCTATCTTATCACTTTAATTAAACATTGAAAAAGTTCTAAAATTTACTAAAAAAGAAAAATACCTATTTCATCATGGTTAAGATTATTCGACTTGTAAAGTTTTGTGCATTATGTATTGAAATCAAAGAAACAATAACTAAGAAATTAATAAGGTAATAAGTTGAAATCATGAGTCAACCATGGAAAACCTGAAAACACTGGACGGCCGTTTCCTCCTAGTGTGGGACTCCTCAACAGTGCGCATCCACCATCTCATCTCACGAGATTCGAACCCAGTACCTATCAATCTCGCACACGAGCGCTTAACTATTAGACCACTGAGCTGGTCGGCATCCAACGGTTTCAATGTCTAACTTTAAATAATCCACGAAATCAAGCAACCATTCACCATCATCTTCAGTGAGTCCTACAATAGGACGAAAACGGCCATCCAGTGTTTCCAGGTTTTCCATGGTTATCTAGCTTCAATTAACTCATGATCTCAACTATTGAAATTACTATATTATCCACCAAACCCCCTTCTGATAATAAGGTATGAATTAAATTCTTATATATCAACTGATTTAACCCCTCTCTTTACAGTTTTTTTAGTTTCTATGTATAAAATATAAAAAAAAGAAAACAAAAGTGCAAAAAAATTAAGATGAAAGAAGAACATAACAAGGAGTTTAATCATCTTAGAAGGAACACATTTCCAATGTACTTTAAATGATTTGCATAGATCTTTGAAATTTATAAAACTGCACTTTTATTCTCATTTCATGATCAGGTTTTTTGTTTATTTATTAATAAATCTAACAGAAGGGGTTTTTTATAAAGATTTAGTATTTTCATAGTTCAACGCGTAAATTAATTAAAGCTAGACCACCAGGGAAAACCAGGAAACACTGGATGGCCGTTTTCGCCCTATTGTGGGACTCACTGAAGACAATAGTGAATGGTTGCGTTTAATTGATAGACCACTGAGTCGGCATCGGCTAAGTGATCTAGAGCGAAACTGATAGGTTCTAGGTTCGAATCTCCAGAGGCGAGGTCGTGAAAGTTCACTGATGAGGAGTCCTACAATAGGACGAAACAGCCATCCAGTGTTTCCAGGTTTTCGATGGTGGTCTAGCTTCAATCAACTCATGATTTCAACTATGAAAATTATCGTTCGGTTTTTAAAAGCCATTAAATCTAGAGTTTGACTAGTCGACTAACTAATTAATCCACAAAACCCCTCTGATTGATAAGAAATAGTTGACGAAGATCCCAAAATTAATGATGATAATGATAGAAAACGTACAGAGTTTTTTTTAAGAAAAGCCACTATTCATTTATCACTTAATTACGCCTGTTACACCTCGAGCAAGAGCATAGGCCTTCCACCAGCATTCTCGCACCAGTTCTATCCAGTTCCGACTCATCCTTTTCATGTCTGCTTCCTATTTCTGACAAAGTGTGTTCTTTGGTCTTTCACTTTTGCTACTGTAAATTGTAACATATTGATAGTTTTGAAATCTCTGGAATCAACCATATGTTTATATGTTTACTTATAAACTAAACTGATTTATGAATCCTTCGTTATCATCCAGTTTATGTGTATAATCCTAATGTAGGCTATTGTCATTTTTGGGAAATTAAATAATTAAAATCATGAGTCAATTGAAACTAGATAACCATGGAAAACTTGGAAACACTGGATGGCTGTTTCGTTCCAGTTTTGGACTCCTCAACACTACGCATTCACCATCCTACCTCGTGAGATTCGAATCCAGGATCCATCAGTCTCGTTCACGAGCGTTTGACTGCTAGACCACTGAGCTGGTCGGCATCCAACGGTTTTAATGTCTAACTTCAACAAAACCACAAAATCTGAGCAAGCGTTCACCAATTATCTTCAGTGAGTTCCGATCTCTGCAACAGACGTGATTTGAACTTCACTGTTTACTGTTTCCTACTAGAACTCCTACAATAGGACGAAACAGTCGTCCAGTGCTTCCAGGTTTTTCATGATGGTCTGGATTCAACTGAATCATGATTTCAGCAACATAAAATTACTAAAATCATCACAAAAAGTGACCCAGTGATTCATTCAAACATTTAAATGATGATTCATTGACAACTCTACGTAATAATGAAATAAAATGACAACAAACATAAAAATTGAATGAATCACAATTCCTTTTCTTTCTCTCTAAATATTGTTTAAATGTGTGGGAAAATTTGATTTAAATTAATCATTAAGGAAGTGAAATGGTACTTGTTTACATATTTACATTATCCTCGTCATAGTCACCATGGTATCATGTGCCTTCATTATGGTTTTTTTGGAGGGGGGGATACAGTAAACAGTATACAAACTTTCTCATCTCTACCTTCCTTTGTTTTAATTCATTGAAAAGTTAAATTTTAGGTAATTTCGCTTATGTGTGTGTGTGTGTAGACGTTCAGGAGATGATTGTACAAACCTATCACTTATAAACGATGGCTAGACTATCATGATTCCTTTGATTAGAAAAAAAGGGTTTTGTGGAGATTTCAGTACTTTGATAATTAAAATCATGAGTCAATTGAAGCTAGACCACCATGAAAGCACTGGACGGCAGTTTCTTACTATTGTTGGACTCCTCAGCAGTGCGCTTCCACAATCCTGCCTAACGAGATTCGAACATATAGAGACTCCAAAAAAAGTTACTTCATTGAAATGAGATCACCTGAAAAACTATTTAGCATTAGGTTAGACGTCAGTGTGAGGAATTCTTATTCTTTGATATGGCTGATTTGATAAAACACACAAAAATAGATTTATGGTTATCACTCTTCAAACGCATTATTCAAGAAGTAATAGATTAGACCTCACTCAATAAATTTTTTTCTCTCAATGAAACATTAAGTGTCTATATGTATAATTACTGAACTAGTATTTTCTTGACTGCAAATCTACCTGTCGTAAATCATTCAGATTACCATGTTTGTTGTATCACCTGTAAAATTATTACAATTCACGACATCAACTACGAATATTCATGCTTCCTATACGTTAGTTCAATCAGCTGTGCCGATGGGAAAACGTAGAACTGACTAGGAAGTTGTAATTGATAAAATTGAACCATTAAGCAAACTAACTATTTGTATGCATACATATGTATTTTTATCCTGGGACAAAAAAAATGTGATCTGAAAGCTTGATTAGAAGCATAATTGACTTCCTCTAGTGGCTTTGCTCGCTAATTATTTCTCATTTGCCGTTTGATCTTAATACAACATGTGACTATAGACAAGTGATTTATCAAGGTTCGCTTAGTCTTTCATGAATTCAAATGTATGAAAGTTAGATATGTGCCCTGTGGAATTCCAGACGATGGATCTAGGAGTCGGACCGTCTCATGAAAAATTAAAGGTTCTGGGTTCAATCCTCTGAGGTAGGATCGTGGATATCTACTTCTAGAGGAGTCCCATAGTAGAATGAAATGTAGGTTGATTTGTGGAGATTATAATGTACATTATTTATTTAGTTATTATTTATTTGAATACATAAATATTGGCACCAAAAGGCACCAGATACATATGCGCCACACAAATCTCATTTGATTTGTGTGATGGCTATCATACTGCCGAGGTGCCCAGACCGAAGCAGGTGGTTTTCTTAGAGGAACACACATGGAGCTTTCGACCTAGATGTCTAATCCATAGGGCAGTGTAACAACTTCAGGAGATCCAGTTCCATGTTAGCCGGTGACCAGCGATTGATTCATACGCTATTTGTTTCTTCAGGATACTGGAGCCCATGTGCACCATTGGTTTGGAATCAGGATTTTCCAACTCCCCTAGGTGGACTCTCCGTGTCCACCAACCTGATTAAAGCGCCGGACATTCGCTTTCCGTCCTCTCAATTTTATAAACAACACCCCTACCACGAGAAGGCAGTGAGTAGGACTTCCCTGGTAGAGGCTGTATACGCGTGGCCATGTGAGAGCATTTCGAGAGAGATTGCGAATTCTCCACACTTTCAACCGTACCAGGGCATTTCTAAACCAAATTAGAACAACTATGTGGTTTTCGTTGACTAATATTCATCGATTACTATATGACACTGTGTTTTAATGTTTTGTCAGAAATATTTGTTACAATATGGTAACAAATCATGATTTCAATCGATTTGTTTTATTTTCAAGTAAATAACCCTAATTTATTTCAAAACAAAATTAGAGACTAATGATAAATAGTTCATTCACTACAATATGGGTATAACATCTAGAATTGTTTACCTTTTCACTATTGTTTTGGTATCCATTATGTATAATCTAAACAAGTAACTGTTATATAATCATCATTATTTTGAACAACCAATAGGCACACAGGAGGTCATTCTTATTTATCCAGTAAGGAAGATACAAGTCGACATTCTAAAATGTTCTCTTAATGGTGATTAGATGGAATGTATTCAGATCTTTCTTGGCTTCTTGAAGTTTCCTTGAGTTTGCCAACGAGCCATTTTTACAGTAACTTCATTTAAACTCATGATTGTTTTCATTAAGATTATAGTTTGTTATAATACAATTCATTCCCCCCGATATAATGACCATATATGGATGTAACTAAGACAAATGTCAATCAATTTAGATGGAAACATATATGATTATTCCATATGTCCATATGACTTGTTTACATCTATGATGTAATTAAAATATTTATTAATGTTCTAAATTCATATCATAAATCTTAGTTTTTCTGTCACACAGGTTAATTTGACTAGACTTTATTGTTGCTAATCCTTGATTACATCATATTGATGCATCTTAACATCAGTGGAGTTTAAACCACGTCTGTTGTGAGATAAAAACTCACTGAAGACAATCGGTGAATTGTTGCTCAAACGCCATCAGATGCCACACAGCTCAGTGGTCTGTCGGTTAAGTGCTTTGTCGCAAGACTGGTAAGCCTTGTGTTAAAATCTCTTGAGGCGGGATGGTAGATGCGCACTGCCAAGGAGTCTCACACTGAGACAAAACAGCTGTCCAATGTTTCCAGTTTTTCGATGGTGATCTGGCTCCAATCGACTCATGAGTTCAACTAGTTACTTGAAAAAATAGAAAAATTATACTCTGATATTTTATTCGCAAAATGTTTATTAATTGTTCAATAATTTCCATACCAATTGTTTTCTGTTTTTGTTCTTCCCTTTGTCATCTTCTCAATCTTTTGCTGCCACATATTCTATTCCTGACTCATGATATATACTACTTATGTAGATATAAGTAACCCACACCACAATATCACATGCCAAGGACATTCTCAAAAGATTGACCGTTTTGATGAAAGACCACGGGGCTAGGATTAAGTAGTTATCTAGTATAAAGTCATTAATAATATCGTGAGTGAACACTCAAGTGGGGAAAGACTAATGTATTGTTAGATATAACATTACAGACTGCTTACATAAAAATAAGGAAACCATACATTAAATATACCATTTGTTCATTCTCTTTGAACTGTCGCTTATGAGCTACACTGCTCCTTCATTCCTGTTTTTATTTTTATTTCCTTCAGTTTCCTTCTCTTTTTTCTTCACCTTAATCTTCTCAAACTTTTGCTCTCAAGTTTTCTACTTCCAATTGGTATTACATACTACTTACATCTATCAATCTAAGTAGCATACACTACAATACTCATTATAAAATAGAGATCACCTGGTTTAAATGAAACTATAAATTAAAAAAATGGTTGAAAAATATCATGTAAAGAAGTATGAATTAAGTAATTAGGGCAACCTAATATTTTCGCATGAGTCAATGGAAGCTAGACCGCCATGGAAAACATGGAAGCACTGAACGGCCGTTTCGTCCCAGTTTCGGGCTCCTCAGCAGTGCGCATCCACGATCTGGTCTCGAGAGATTCAGATCCAGGACCTACCAGTCTAGCGCCAGAGCACTTAGCCGATAAACCACTGAGATGGCAGGCATCCGATGGTGTTGATGTCTAACTTTAACCAATCCACGAATTCGAGCAACCATTCACCGATTATCTTCACAACAGATGTGTTTTGAACTCCACTGGTTACTGCTTCTCACTAGAACTCTGGGAATTATCTCTTGAAGTCAGTCACTAGTGAGTATATGATTATAATCAGGAGGGGTTTGTATGGAGATTTCAGTATTTTCATAGTTGAAATCATTAGTCAACTATGAAAATACTGAAATCTCCATACCTAATGATTTCAACTATGAAAATACTGAAATCTCCATACAAACGCCTTCCAACTTAATATTGACAACCGTGTTTACCTTGAAGTACATAAATCAGATCTTAGGCATGTGAAACTAAATAGATTACACCTTGATGATTTATTAATTACTTTAGGAAATATTTGATGTTATCCCCTTAATGTTATGTATCAATAAACTGTCTAGGAATTGTTCTACTGCATGTAGTTACTCCTCAAGAACTAAATCTCTTTTTTGGAATATATTCAAAAAAACATCCAAAGTACACTCTTCTTTTCTGTCCCCTCAATGTAACTACCTTAAGAGGTATATGTACTTTTAAGCAGATAGTTTGCGGTTACTTCAAAGGGGCACATACCCACTTTTCACTGAATTACAGACTGACACAAAATGATCACCTTACACATAATATAGATTCTAACTAGTACCATTTATTTGTCCCCCGAAAATTCCATATCGTTTATTTTTAATTAAATAAAAGTGAAGACAATTCAACTATACAGTATTCCTAATATATAATGACATTAATTCATTTTAAGGAAAGATGGATAGTGGCTGACAGTGAAATCCAGGATGCTCGCCACTTTGTACTATTTGGGACTCGTCAGCTGGATGTAATTGGATCTCAGATTTGATATTCACTCTGGGATTCGAACCAAGTACCATTCGCTTCAAACGTCATCGCGTTATCCACTCTGCTATTGAGTCCTGATAGCCACTTGCATGTACAATGGGGTGAAGTTTAAATTCACTTGGTATTGTTTGTTTGTACCTTCCCATTGATGTTTGGGGGTGCAACTGATCAGTGTCTTACTGGCCATATGTGCATCCTGTGCGTATTACCTCGATATAACCTTAATTCACAAGTATTATAAGGAAAGATGGATAGTGGACAGCAGTGGAATCCAGGACATGCGTTTCGTTCTATTTCTTAACCCATTTACATCATAAATTGACATGTTTTTGTTTAATGATTAATACCATGATATATAAATTATCCAAATAAAAATCTCTAACCATAAATCATTCATTTGGTATATATAAACATATGAAGTGGAACTAAACAAATTCAAGTTCCCACACACAGTTAAATCATTCTAAATAATGAAATGTAATAATAATAATAATAGTAAAGATACTACTAACAGTAATAGTAATAATGGTAGTAATGGTAATATCAATACTACTACTACTACTACTACCACTATTAATACTACTAATATTAATAATAATACTACTACTAATAATAATCTATTGTTGAATTAATAAAGTCTTCTTTATACCCTTAAACTTTAAATGGTCATTTAATTTACTTGTTCAATATTCAATGTTTGTTTTATTAGATTAATTAACATAATTCACATTTGAACTTTGTGTGTGTGTTAGTGTGTATGTGCATGCACACATGTTTGTTTGTATGTGGGGTATGTATGTAAGTATGTATGTATGCAAATTAGTATACATAAATGAATGAATCATCTATTTCATTGAAATGTATTCGAAATCATAGAGACAATGATGATGAGACAATGATGATGATGATGATTTGGATGATTTGGATGATGATTTGGATGATGATGATGATGATGATGATGATGATGATAATGATGATGATGATGATGGATTAGATACAGAAATTTACTTAAGTTATTTTTATTGATAAACTAATAATTTCAATGGATCATATTAGACATAGATCTTGTCTTATCATAGTATAGTTGAAATCATGAATCAATTGAAGATAGACAACCATGGAAAACCTGAAGTTACTGGACGACCAATTCGTCTTAGTGTGGGACTCCTCAGCAGTGCATATCATCCATCTCACTTCGAGAGACTCGAACCCAGGTCCTTTCGGTCTCGCTCGCGAGCTCTTAATCGTTAGACCACTGAGCCGGGATCCAATGATGATAGGATTAGAAGGGATTTTGTTGATATTTCAGTATTTCCATAGTCGAAATCATGAATCGATTGAAGCTAGACAACCATGTAAAACCTGGAAGCACTGGTGTGCCATTTCGTCCCAGCGTGAGATTCCTCAGCTGTGTACAACCACAATCCCGGCTCAAGAGATTCGAACTCAGGACCTAACAATCTCGCGCGAGAGAGCTGAATCATCAGACCACAGAGCAGGCATCCAATATTATCCATTTACACCTTTGTATGTCTATATAATTTTGGGTCCAATTAACTAAAGTGATTACTTGTTGGATAACAACCACTGTCATATTTATTTACCTCTTAATGGTAATGGAAGTGCTAATAGCCTATAGTAATGTAATCACTTGAATAAATAATTTGACACTGAGATATAATTTGAGTTTTGATCCTAGAGAAGCTTGGATTGAATTGTTTAAAAGGGTTGTGAACTAGGTTTCACGATACCTGGCTCTTTTTCATTAAAGTGTTTCTATAATCTAAATGAAAACAGTGCTCTTTATGGGGGGTTTGAACTTGTTTTACGCAATATCATAGAGTGATTCCAATATTAAAGTATTAGCATACTTTAGATAAGTAATCAGCTAAGAATAATGATTGTTTTCAGTTTTAAGTAATGTAAAATAGTGAACTATCTATTAAAATTATCGAACTCCAACCGATAATTTTCATGTTTGAGCCTTATTACATCTGTAGAGCTTTTGGCGAATCAATGTTATTATTATCCCTTTATTGATAGTTAGAATACAGTTATGTTATGAATTTGTGGGTGGATACCGAGATAGAGTGGTTCGGTTTAGTCGTCTTCATTCAGTGATAATTAGCACTTCTCTTTGTTTTTTAAAAGTGATTTCCATTGTTGATGGGAATGTTTGAAGATTTTTCGAGATTGACTGCTGCAACTTGAATTGAAGATCTTCAAATCGATAAATTATGGGATAACGTTCAGTATCTCATCATTATTTACATTTTCAGCTTATTATACAATGCAAATCTTACTATAATCGACAGAACTATCTTTGAAAACAGACATTCATTGAATCGATCGATTTTAAGTGCCTATATCTATCTGTGCCGAATCGACGATGAAGAAATGCTAGAACTGTCATAGTGATAAAGATTTTAAAATAAAATCATATTATCCTTGTTTGTATTATTCTCATGAAAGATAACTTTTGATGTTGAATAATATGGATAATAAAATTGTATTGATAATGTGACGAGGATTTGACTATCACTTCCCTCAAAATAGTAGGCATATTTTATTGATGCTGTTATATGTCGAACTTAGACTTTTAGTATGTTGCATATAACTTGATCACTCGAACGCTAGAACCCTGCCAAGTCGCAAAATGAGAAAACAGACGACTTGTAGATAGGACTGTTATTCCAGTGTCAAATATAGTACAGAAATCTCATGTATTTATACTTTTTTGGCTGAAAGTAAATCATCATTTCAGACAACCATTAGGCACATAGGGGGGCCTTCTTATTCATCCAATAGGAGAGCTACACGTCGACATTTCGGAATGTTTCTCTAGCGGTGATTGGATAGAATATCTTCGTCTCTTTCTGGGCTTCTTGAAGCTTCCTTGAGTTTGCCAACGAGCCAACCTTACAGATACCAGTGTGAAATAAATCGACACTTTGATCCTAGATTTTCTATAGACTACCTCCAACCACATAACTTCAACATAGTACATTTGCTATTGACTTATTTAAATAATCGAATACTTCATAAAGAAATAAACAACTATAACATTCGTTGCCCAAATGCCCTGGTACGGTTAAGAGTGAGGAGAGTTCGCTCTACCTCTTTAAATGTTGTTTACGAAATTGAGAGGACGAAAAGCGCTTTGACCGGGTTGTTGGACACAGAGAGTCCACCCAGAGGAGTTGAAAAACCCTCATTCCAAACTAATAGTGCACATGGGCTCCAGTATCCTGAGGGAAAAAATGGCGTACGAATCAATCGTTGTTCACTGGCTACCATGGGACTGCATCTCCTCACGATGCTCCACTGTCTTGTGTATTAAACCTTTAGATCAATAGCTCCGGCTGTGGCCCCCTAAGAAAACCACCTGTTTCAGTTTTGGCATCTGGGCGGTTTCATAGCCCTAACACAAATCCAATTAGATTTGTGAGGCGCATATATATCTGATGTCCCCTCCTTGTACCATTATTTATGTGTTTAAATACTACTAATAATAACCGATCAGTAATTAATCAATATATAAAGTAACCAAATGTTTTTTTTTCAAATAGAAAAGATATTCATTAAACCTAATGAATAATCAGTAAAGAGAAGAAAATAAAATCTAGTTTCCCTTGATCATTGTAATTGGTTCATTTATAATATAAAATTACATTATCATCATTTAAACAATATTAAAACAAACAAACAAACAAAAATCATTAAGGGAAAAATGATATTTTAATAGTTAAGTTCATGAATCAATTAAAACTAGATCACCTTGGAAAACCTGGAAGCACTGAATGTCCATTTCGCCAAAATGTGGGTCTCCTCAGTAGTGCACATCCTTGATCCCGTCTGGAAAGATTCCAACAGAGGAACTATCAGTTTTACTCGCTAGCGCTTAGCCTCTAGACGACTGAGCTGGCCGGCATTCAACTGTGGTAATGTCTAACTTCATCCAATCCATGAAATTAAGCGACACATCCACCATTGTCTTCAAACAGTTACTATTTTATAACAGACCTGGTTGAACTCCGCTGTTCACTGCTTCTCACTAGAACTCCAGGAAATACCTCTTGAAACCAGTCACTAGTGAGCATATTTTGATTAATATCAGAAGAGATTTTTTGGTCGATATTTTAGTAATTTTAATAGTTGAGGCCATTAGTCAATTGAAGCTAGACCCCCGCACGGGATACTTATACGTCCTGGGTTCGATTCTCGTGAGACAGGATCATAGATTAGCACTGACACTGAGCAGTTCCATAATAGGACGAATTGGCCGTCCAGTGCTTCAAGTTTTCCTTGGTTTTTCACTTTCAATTGATTCATGATTTCAACTATTGGAAAATAATATTATTTAAAGTATTTCAATTAAATATTGAATATGATTCTTCGAATTCTATATTCAATGTATTAATTAGAATGAATACTCCTACTACTCTTACTACTACGACTAATACTACTCTTACTCCTACCACTCCCACTCCTACTACTACTCCTACTACTCCTACTCCTCTCCTACTACTCCTACTCCTACTCCTACTACTCTTACTGCTACTACGCCTACTACTACTACTAATGTTAATCATAATAATAATGAAAACATGTTAATAATACCATATTGTTATTAATATTAATTAAAAAGTAGTTTATATTTATGTACATCATTTGTTTTGATTGTATCTATTCACTGATAAAATCTAAATTGATTAATTAATTAGGTCATTTTATGTAAACAAGTATAGGTAATGACTTGAAATGATATAAAATATGAATATAATTAGTAAACAAATACGGATAATGGCTAGCAGTGGAATCCAGGACAAGGCGAGTTTCGTTCTATTTAGGACTCGTTAGCTGGATGTACCTGCATCTCAGAGTTGATGTTCACTCTAGGATTTGAACCCAGTACCCTCGCTTCAAAGATAATCGCGTTATCCACTCGGTCACTGAGTCCTGATAGCCACTTGCTTGTGCGATGAGGTGAAGTTTAAATTCACTTAGTATTGCTTGTTTGAATCTTCTCATTGATGTTTTTAGGACTGCAACTGGTCAGTCTCTAGTTGGCATATGTGCATACTGTGCGTATTACCTCGATATAGCCTAAATTCACAAGCATGGTAAGCAAAGATGAATAATGGCTAGCGGTAGAATCCAGGACGCGCATTTCGTTCTATTTGAAAATCGTCAGTCAGATGTATTTGCATCTGAGAGTTGATGTTCACTCTGGTACTGTACTTTTCGCTTCAACCTTCGTCGCCAATTAGAGACTGACCAGTTGCAGTCCTAAACATAAATGGGAATATTCAAACAAACAAATATAATTTGTTTACAATAAATATATAAATAATTCAAAAAAACAAAAAAAAACTTCACTAAGATACTATTATTATACTATTATTATAAATTATGATGTTGATAATGATGAATGTAAAGAAGATTTTGTTGAAATCTACTTCAATGTCTTTGGAATGTCATCACTTCTGGTGAATGATGGACCTATAGCTTTAGGACTATTATAACTTTTGGTAGTTTCGTTGTTGATGATGATGTACAGACAAGATTCCTGGATGAAAGGTTATTAATATAGAAATGTCAATCTCTGCCATTTTGTCTGACTGACCGCTCAAACACCGATGAATAATCAGATAAATGTTATGACCTTGATCATCTATACATGAACTAATTATGGTAGTAATCCTATTAAGTGACCGCATATGTAAACTTCTGTCGGGGAACGCAGAATACCTGTCCTTAAACACGAATCAGAATACAAGGTTAAGATAGCCAATGTAGCCTCTATATGTTGACTCAAAACTTCTGAGACTATGAGGTTGAATAAATGAACCAAAACGCACTAAAAATAAGAAATTACATGAGACTAAAACATTTTCGATACAAAAAATAATAATGTGAGTGATAAGCTTCCAATAAATTTTTAGACCTCGGCATCTGGGTGGAGGAATACAATGGACATCTCAAAATCAATGAGACAATTTGGACTTCGTAGATGACCTAGCCCTCCTATCTCATACACACAAACAAATACAGATGAAGAAAACAAATTTAGCAGCAGACTCTGCATCAATAGGCCTCAACATACACAAAGGAAAAAGCAAGATTCTCAAATACAACACGGAGAACATCAACCTAATCACACTTAATTGAAAAACTCTGGAAAAGGTAGAAACATTCATGAAACTTGGAAGCATCATTGATAAACAAGGAGGATAGGATGCTGATGTAAAGGGGAGGATTGGCAATGTAAAGGAAGCATTTCTATCATTGAAGAACATATGGAACTCAAAACAACTCTCAACTTATTTCAAAGTGAGAATCTTCAATGTGAACGTCAAAACAGTCAGTTCTAATGTACGGAGCTGAAATATGGAGAACTACTACATTCATCGTCATAAGGTACAAGTATTTATAAACAGTTGTTTACGCAAAATACTCAGCATTCACTGGCCGGATACCGTCATCAACAGCTTGTTGTGGAAAAGGATAAACCAGCTTCCAGCGAAGGAGGAAATTATGTATAGACGTTCGAAGTGGATAAAACATATATTGAGGAAATCACCAAACTGCATCGCAAGGTAACCCCTAACTTGGAATCCGGAAGGGAAGAGTAAAAGTGAAAGGTCAAAGAACACACGTCGGGAAATAGAAGCAGAAATGAAAGGGATGAATGTTAACTGGAAAGAAGTGGGAAGGATTGCCTAGGACAGGGTTGGATGAAGAATGTTGGTGGGCGGCCTATGCTCCTCCACGAGCGGTGACAGGTGCAAGTAATTAAGTAATTAGTTTTGAGTAAGTTTAGAAATGCATAACAGAAATCAATCAGATAGAAGCTTATGATTGGAATGATATAAAAACCTCATAAACTGTGTATTTGTCGTCGACTCAAACAAACATGTATGTCCAATACTAATACATGTATATATATGTCGGTTAAGTGCTCTGGCGCGAGTCTGGTAGGTCCTGGGTTCCAATCTCGCTCGCGGGGCGGGATCGTGGATGCGCACTGCTGAGGAGTCCCATAATAGAACGAAATGGCCGTCCAGTGTTTCCAAATTTTCCATGGTTATCTAGCTTCAATTGACTCATGATTTCAACTATGAAAAATGTATTTTCATCATTACTCTTTTTTATTTATGATTCTTAAACTGGTAACCATACCCTCTAATTCACTATAAAATGATTATTAACACTGCCAATAATAGTCCTTGTAATCTTATCATTTGAAGTAAACAAAACAGTGATATGGTGTATCTGTGACAATGAGATAAAGATTGAGTGTGTGTGTGTGGGGGGGTAGGGGAGGTGTACGATGAAATATGAATACAAATCAGTATAAGTCCATTCCCTGTGAAATTAAATATACACATTCACAACTTAATATACACATGTATATCTTTGTGCTTTTTTCTTTTTATAAATGTATAAACTAGACGAGAAGTAATTGAGATAAGGTACAAAAAGATTAATGGTGATGATAACCATTAATGAATTCTCACGAAGTTGAAAACATGAAAAATAAAAATAAAAACTAGAAAGGGTTTTCTAAAGAAAAATGGATAGTGGCTAGCAGTGGAATCTAGTTTGACGCACGTTTCGTTCTATTTGGGACTCGTCAGCTGGATGTACCTGCATCTCAATATTGATGTTCACTCTAGGACTCGAACCCAGTAACTTTTGCTTCAAACACCATCACATTATTCACTCATCTACTGAGTCCTGATAGCCACTTGCTTGTACAATGGAGTGAAGTTGGAATTCACATAGCATTACTTGTTTAAATTTTTTCATTGATGTTTAGGACTGCAACTGGTCAATTTGTAATTGGCGTATGTGCATATCCATCTTAGCTTACAATGCTTAATATTTAAGGCCATATCGAGGCAATACGCACAGGATGCACATATGTCAATAAGAGACTGACCGTTTGTAGTCCTACAAACATCGTTGGAAATATTCAAACAAACAATACTAATTGAATACAGAGAGGGCTTCGATGTACAAAGGGAAATTACAAAATGAACAACAGTAATTAAACATTAAATTCTGCACATGATGATAAGAATTCATGTATTTGAATTTTATTCATTAATACTGCAAAACGTCATATTTAACTCATGTACGAGAGTTTTGTAGAACTCTTTTCCCTAACAGAGATCAATCTTCAGTGAATACAAACATTTGTCTATCATTAGATCTTCAGTTTAAAAGTACCTCGTATTGTTTATTCCTTGACTTCATTCTTTCTTCTCGTATCATGTTGTTTATGTCTGATACTTTTGATAATTATTAATTCTAATAATAAGTCCATTACCATGGTATTTGTCTTGATAATTCGATCTTACTATATGGATATAATGCGGCAACTTAAGGTGAAGTATATGTGTTTCAGGTTCTATATTGCTTTTAACGAATCGGCTGACTAATCACGTAGAAATTATGGGGAAGTTGTCAATTGTCTTATTTCAGTTACAACTTTCAACGCAATAGGGTACGGCTATGTAATTTCGTGGATTGGTTAAGGTTAGACATTAACATCGTTGGATGCCGACCAGCTCAGTGGTCTATCGGATAAGTGCTCTGGCGCCAGACTGTTAGATCCTGGATTCGAATATTGCGAGGTGGGATCGTGGATGCGCACTGTTGAGGACTCCCACAATAGGACGAAACGGTCGTCCTGTGCTTACAGGTTTTCCATAGTGATCTAGCTTCAATTGACTCATGATTTCAGTTATATAATAATATTATTGAATTACAAATCTATATATTCCAAGGTTATGAGTTTTCATTGAAAAATTTAAATATCTTCTATTTTAACCCTATTTAGTTTCGAATATCTGAACTATTGAAAAATTTTAAACTTTTGTTTAGTGTTCCTTGATTTTTGTAGTTGTGTGGTGTGAGTTACTTATATCTACACAAGTAGTATATAACGATGGTCAGGCATTGGATGTATTTCAGTAGAAGATCGATAAGGAGAGAACGGAAACGAAAGGCAATAGGTATGAAAATGCATGAACAACAATAATAAAAGACTACTGACTGTTATTGCAGAAGAAATAATCAAGATTCAGACAATTGATTGACAGTTTGCAAATTAACTGTTTACTGTATGGTTATCAAATTTTAGTGTGATAGTCCGTAATTTCTATGTCGGCTACATCCTATTGTCTTCACACATCTTTACTCACTTCATTTGTACTCCAATTGAATCAGTCGAGTCGGTAGTGGGACAATATTTGTATTTCATCTGACTGAAAATGCTTCCATTATTAAATAACGGATTATTTGTATATAGTTGAGATTCTAAGTGAATTGAAGCTAGACCAACCATGGAAAACTTGGAAGCACTGGACGTCCATTTCGTCCTGTTATGGGACTCCTCAGCAGTGCGCATCCACGATCACACCTCATGAGATTCAAACCCGGGACCTATCGGTGTTGCGCGCGAACGCCGAACCACTAGACCACTGATCTGGTCGGCATCCAACGGTGTTAATGTTTAACGACCGTCCAGTGCCTTCAGATTTTCCATGGTTGTCTAGCTTCAACTGACTCATGATTTCAACCGTATACAGTTACTAAAATCTCCACAAAACCACCTTCTGATTTATTCTATTTTGTTTGAAAATCCTAAATTCACATGCTGTAACACTTTAAACGATACAGTTTAACTTGGACAACGTTTTCGGATTATTACTTAGGATATAAGAATTATAGAATCTGAAGAGAATTTATCGTAAAGAATGTACCTCGTTCATAGATTAGTCTTTTGAAGATGATGAGGGGAAGGGATCTTTAAACAATATTTGTTTAACTGTCTGTTTTTTTGGTGTTTAGAAATGGTATCATGTAGCAAAAGAGATAGTTCACCTTCTCTAAAAGATGACTGTACTAAATAAACAATAATGTAATGATTACAGTGTGAACTATCTGATTCAGCTTTATAAGCAAAGGTGGATAGTGGCTATTAGTGGAATTCAGGATACGCGTTTCGTACAATTTGGGACATATCAAATGGATGTATCTGTATCCCAGAGTTGATGTTCAATCCGGGACTTGAACCCAGTACCATTTGCTTCAAACGCTATCGACATTATTCTATTAGCTATTGAGTCCTGATAGCCACTTTCTCGTGTAGTGAGTGGGAGTTTTAAATTCATTTGATGTTATTCGAGTACCGTAGTGAACATTAATTCCTAGATGCATTTATATCCAGTTGATGAGTTCCAAATTAGACGAAACGCCTGTCATAGCCATTATCCATCGTTGCTTATAATGCTTATGAATTAAGGCAATATCAAAACAATCCACACAGTATGCACATATGTCCAATAAGAGACTAATCAAATGCAGTCCTAAACAACAATGGGAAGATATAAGTAAACAACAACAAGTGAACTTATCTGATTCATCAATTTTATGAGAATTTTAAATAGAAATATAAACATTTCTTTATCAGTACGTTCTGTATATTGAATATTAAATGTATATTCAGTTAACTATTGGGGCAAAGATAATGAACACTTTGTTAACATAAACAATTTATGTTGAAAATAAACTAAGTCAGAAGGGGGGTTTCGTGGAGATTTTAGTAATTTTCTTATAGTTGAGAACATTAGTCAATTGAAGCTAGATAACCATGGAAAACTTAGAAACACTGGATGACTGTT
The DNA here is from genome assembly GCF_000237925.1 of Schistosoma mansoni. Classification (NCBI taxonomy): domain Eukaryota; kingdom Metazoa; phylum Platyhelminthes; class Trematoda; order Strigeidida; family Schistosomatidae; genus Schistosoma; species Schistosoma mansoni. The sequence goes on from NC_031496.1 coordinate 32,612,644, forward strand.
TCGTTCTAGTGTGAGACTCCTCAGCAGTACTCATTCACGATCCCACCTCACGAGATTCGAACTCATGACCTACCAGTCTCGCGCCACAGCACTTAACCGATGGACCACTGAGTCGGCCGGCATCCAACGATGTTAATGTCTAACATTAACCAATCCACGAAATTGCACGACCATCTTCCATTGTACGGAGGTAGATATCTGTCTCTACCTAACATGGATCAGCTGGACTGAACATAAAATTTGTAACTAAACAATAGATTTTTATTTGATAATGGTGAATTTTATAGGGTTTAAATAACAAGTGCTAGGTGGAAACAGTTATTTAGCTCGGGAAATAGATTAAGGGTTGCGTATGATTATGAATCGAATGAAGTTAAATATTTACAGCGTTTGATGCTTGGTCAATGGTCTAGAAATTAAGCATTCGCCCACTAAACTGAAGGTTATAGGTTCAAGTCCTTTTGGTTGGAGATCATGAATACGAACTACTTAGAAGTCATATACTAAGGAAGAAACAGTCATCCAGTGTTTCAAGATTTTCAATGGTGATTTAGCTTAAATTGACTCATCAATTTAACTATCAAAATAAATAAAAAATAGTTTTGTGTGTTTTAAAACGAATAATTCCTGTTTCTTCTTTTTTTACCCCCCTATTTTCATCTTGGGATTCGACCAACAAAAAAAACCCTACCCAAAGGTATTTGAATGTAATCGTGTTGGGAATCGAATACAAAAACCACCAATATGTGCAGAGATTATTTGTCATGTTGATGAATTAGTCAAAAATCGTCCTGTTTTAATTAAAGTTACTGGATGGTTATGGGCACGTACTCTGTTTGCAAAACATATATCAGATGTTGATGTAAGTTAAAATGAAAAAACCTCTTTTTATTTACATTTCTATCGATATTTACATTTTGCACTGTTCACTTAGACGACCATTCAATCATCAACTGATTTTAATAGTATACTTTTGTTTACTAAAGTTGTTTTTCTAATGATTACCATCCACTATAGAGTTTTGTTCTCTCAGCTTGATGGTTTGGTTGTGAAGCTTTCATTGTTCTTCTCAACGACATCATCAGCAGCACAAACTTTGGGTGGAAGTTTGTTTGCTAGTTGATAATCATTAACAAGACCTATCTCCGATGTTGACAGAATCCAGGTTCCTTATGTTATTCGAACCGTCATCACTTAATGTCATAGTTAATGATGTTTCAAATGGTTTACATGTGTTATTACCGATCCCCTGTAAGAGTTATCTATTCATACTGAATGGTGACTGAATGCTAACGGATATAGTAGATTTCAGATCAGTTGATATACATACACGATCCACTTAATGTCAAGTTAATTAGAAGATTAATGTCCAGATTACAATTTGATCTATAGGATTTGATTAACATTTATCACTGAACAAATTTTACATCGGGTACTGCTAAATGATCAGTCTGTGTGGGTTATTCAAATATCTTCGCATCAAAGTACCATTTAACAGTTAATACATATTTTAAAATTAATGAAACATATTCATTTTAAATAGTGTGGTGTAGGTTACTGATATCCACATAAGTAGTATATGGTGATGGTCAGATATTGAATGTATTTCAGTAGAAGATCGAGAAGGCGAGAACATTAACGGCACCCAATTGGTACGAAAATGCATGAATAATGAAATTAGAGAAGATGAACTGATATTTACAGAAGGAACAGTGAAGATTGAGACCATTGATTGTTAATTTGCAAATTAACTGTTCATTGTATGGTTATCAGAATTTCGTGAGATTGTCTGTAATTCAATTGTCCCTAACTAGAGTTTTGTTCATCTTGTTATGCTAACGAGGTATGGCAACTTGGATTGATGCATATATGTGCCTGGTCCTACGTTGTAGCTGACTGACTGACTGTAGAAAAAACAGATAGTGCTAGGCTATGAATTTAGAACTTTCTATCATTGGTTAAAATCAAATGAAGAAATTATCGAGGGAGGTCTATAAAAAGTTTTTTTGGAGGTTCTTATTGAAGATATTCAAAAAATATACACTCATGACCTTATACTGAGTTGATAAACAATATTGTTTAGATTCACTTAGCATTTTTTTGTTTGAATCTTCCCATGATGTTTTTTTAGGACTGCAATTGGTCAGTCTCTAATTCACATATGTGCATACTGTGCGTATTGCCTCGATATAGCCTTAATTCACATATTAGAAACTGACCAGTTGCAGTCCCTACACATCAATGAGAAGATTCAAACAAATAGTACTAGGTGACACTAACTTCGGTCCATTGCACAAGCAAGTGGCTATCAGGAATCAGTGACCGAGTGGATAACGCGATGGCCTTTGAAGCGAGGGTACTGGGTTCGAGTCCTAGAGTGAACATCAACTCTGAGATGCAGGTACATCCAGTTGACGAGTCTTAAACGGGACGAAACGCGAGCCCTGGACTCCACTGCTAGCCACTATCCATCTTTGCTTACCAATATTGTTTAGGTCTTGAAAGGATCATGACACGTTTACACTACTTCATTGATATTAATTAGTTCATATTTCCAACTACAATTATTTCATAATCTCTCAGAGTAGTAATCAACCAGTAGCTTCTGTACGTCATAGAGATACCACATGCATTCAGAGTTTGACAAAGCCTTTACACATAACACTTTTATAATCGACGTCTACTTATACTGTCAAATCGGTAGTTAGAATTAAAGGTGTTCGAAGATTTAAGCTGGCTAACAGTTGTAAGGGATACGTAGTTTGGCATGTCCATTGGTTATCTAGTGAAGATGGATGACAAAGTGCCTTCCTCTAGGATATGTCCAGTAAAACTAATAAGGGCAACATCAATGTGAAAGAAATACAGAACTATTTACTTTAACGATTTATTTACCACTACAGTCGATTAGTGATACACTTCTAATCCTCATATTAGAATATAGAATAGTAGTCCACTAAGCCAACATAAATTGGTCCATAACTGAATAAACATACATAAACAATTCATTGACGTGTATATACTACTAATACTACTACTAATAATAATAACAATCACACACACACACATACACATACACACTACTGAAAAACAATTCAGTAATGTAAACTAACGTTATAAAAACTGTCATTTTATGAATAACTACAATCTCATGAGATTATAGAAAGTATGAAAGTGTTTACCTTTTACTTTACACTTGTATAAAATGTTCCCTTTAGTATTATGATAACTTCACATTTTTATGATTAAATATATAAATAGAATTCGATGTTCATCGTGTTGTTATGCTAATGAGGTATGACAAATTGAATCGATGCCTGATCGTAAATTGTAGCTGACTGACTGACTGATTAACTAACTGATAAATATGCATAACAACTAATAAATATGACATAAATGAGTAAAGAACTAGTTCTATCTGTTTATCAAGTCATTTTTTTCCTTTGGGAATATTAAGAATACCATTTGGTATATTTTGAATGATTCAATAAGATTGAATGTAATTGTCAATTGGATATTGAATTTGTTTATTCCCATATTATAATAAACATAATAATAATAATACACTAAAATGATGGACAATTTTGAATCGTATATCTTATTTACATTTATCAGTCATTCAGCTACAACGTAAGACCAGGCACATTTATGCATCGGTCCAAGTTGCCATACCTCATTAGCACAACAAGATAAACACCGGATTCATAGAAATAGTTAATTTAGTAGTGGTAGTATATGAAAGATAGGTTGTATATAAGGATATAGTATATGAGGGAGGACAGATATGAAGCTACTTGAATCTCAAAGTTTAAGGGAAGATAAAGAGTGTATACACCTACGCCATTGTGATCGATTCTGAGCCATATCACCTAGAGTCTCCAAACATTGGTTACGATAGTCACGCAGACGCCAACCAAGTAGTCTGCATCTACCAAGATGGCTCAGACTAAAAGTTAGTGACTTTAAGCTCTGATGCCACGTTTTGGTTTGGCTGCCCCTAACTTTCTTCCAACCATCGCCAATACTAGTCAGCATAGCGTGTCGTAGTATTCTGTGTTCAGGCATACGTAACACGTGACCTAACCATCTCAGTCGATGAAGATTTATGACTTCATCAACTTATTTACCATCATTTTCTAATACCCTGTGTCTAACCTCATTATTACTTACCTCACCGAAATTCTCCATAACCTTGACTATAGTTACAAATCTTGTTAATTATTAAGAGTTGTAATTAACTACCAACCACCAGCGCTCTAATTCGTCATTCTAAGAGTTGCTCAAGGACATTAAAATAGTTTTACAGATTATTTCGTTAGCTGTTAGGGTTTTCGCCTTCTGGAGCATTAGTCGGTCCTGCTTTCTGCCTAGCCCAGTAAGTTAAGTTCAAAACACCAATAACAACCTCTGTAATATGAATCATTTTTCTCAAACATACTGGGTTTATATACGAAACAAACTGACTACATCGTACCATAAAATAGAAAATAACATTTGTACAAGATTTAGCCAAATGTGGCTGTGAATAGAGGGGAACAGTAATTTAGAGACCTGGGAAGTAACACAAACAGTCAGATATCTCTCTTCATTAAATGAAGTATACCATGGTGTTGTTTCTATTCAAACTGTACTATTTATGCTTGTTGCCTATTTAGTGTATCATGTTGTCAAGTTATATGGTAAGTTTGTAAGTTCCTGTGCTTCTGTGTAAGAATGATTATAAACTATTCAATTTATATTTTGAAAGCATTCGTTAATATTTTGGTTAGTTGAATAACCAACTGCACCAGGGTTGAAATCACGAGTCAATTGAAGCTAGATCACGATGTAAAACCTGGAAGCATTGGATGGCCGTTTTGTCTTATTACGGGACTCCTCAGCAGTGCGCATCCACGATCCCACCTCACAAGATTCGAACCCAGGACCTATCAGTCTCGCGCCAGCGCACTTAACCGAGTCCCATAATAGCACTTAACCGGAGTCCGTTATCATTAGACTTAACCGGAGTCCTATGATAGGACGAAACGGCCATCCAGAGCTTCTAAGTTTTCCACGGTTGGTCTAGCTTTAATTGACTCATGATTTCAACTATGAAAATTTTGAAATCTCCACAAAACCCTTTCTAACTGTACCATGTTTTCTATTCATGTGATCTATTCATACTTTAAACAAAATTTATTCTAAAAACTACACAGAAATTAGCTAATTGAATGAAAACACTAATGGACTTTTATTAAATCAACTTCATAAGAGACTATAGTTCAATTTTATTTTGTTCGTTTTTGAATCTTCCCATTCATGTTGAGGTATATGTGTATGTATCCTGTAAGGATTGTCTTAAATCACAAGTATTCTATGGGGAGATGAATGATTTACTGAAAGGAAGATAATTAAGAATCAAGTGACCAAAATCATTCATTCACAGTAGTTGGTCCAGATACCCGCTGTGGATATGTGTGTCAGTATATAAATACTTTTACATTGATATTACTATGATGATGATGATGATGTTTCAACTGCTATGGTAACTATGATGTTCTCTCTCACTCTCAATTACTCTCACTTTGTTTGTTTTTCCCCCTTACAGCTTGTCACAATCATATCTGTCAATCAAGGTAGTATACCAAAAGGTGTCCAACCAGCTAATGAACCAATTGGACATTTTTATTTATCTCAAACATTTTTCTTCCCACAAATTCGACCGAAATTAATTCATCAATTACCTATATGGCCAATTATTGTTGGTATTATATTAGGTGTATTATTTTTATATCTGTTAATTATTCTACTATATCTATTAGGATTCTTTCGTCGACGTAAAACTGAATTACGTAAAGCAATGCTTAGTAAGGGGGGAGCTGAAGACACTTATAAACATGAACAAACGGAACTTCTTTTAAATGATCAAAATAAATCAAAACAAGGTGTTACTATAGAGAATAATAATTATCACCCCCCTGATGGTTACACCACCAATGTTACACCATCTAATAAAAATAAAAAATTAAAAAAGAAACATAAACGTGAATTGAATATTTTACATCCTGGTGATTTATCACCATCTGGTACATTAATTAATACTTGTCAGGATCAAGATCAGGATCATCAGGATCAAGATCATCGGGATCAAGATCATCATCATGATGAACAACAGAATAAAGATGGATCTGAAAAACAAAATTTAATTACAGATTCTACTTCATCACAATAAAAATGTATTTTGTTGTTGTTTTTTTCTTCTTATGAATGTATGTGTATTTTGTATGAGTGTGAATCCAGTCAGTATCTATGAAGTTGATGTTCAGAATCTATTCTTATTATTATTATAATCAGTTTATGGGTTTGTCTTCCTTTTTCAAAATGTATAAATCTATATATTGTATTGTGATACATCTATAGCAATCAGCTTGTTGTCTATACATCTCCACTATATGCACATTTATATATATATATATAAGATAAGATTTCTTTTGTTATGATGATCCAATGTCAAATCACGTTGATTGATTATCTGACTTGACACATTTCGTTCTTCACTTCACTCACTTGCCTTCTGTTATTCTCTTGTGGATATGTTTCATAATGCATACTTAATTACTTATGCCTATTACTCGTCATGGAGCATAGGCCACCGACTAGCATTCTCCAACCCACTCTGTGTTTGGGCCTTCTTTTCTAGTTCTATCCATATTCATAATACATAGGTAAAATGTTTATAGTTCTTCTTCCTCTTTTTTTTCCATAACAACATATATATTTATTCATCACTGATATTAACCTCTCCCTTTCTCACATACACTCTATACTCCTTTTAACCTATTTCCAATATTAATTTCATCCAATTTCATTGAACGATAGTAAAACTACAGCTGGAAATAGGTGTTACCGATAAGATTGTTTCTTTTCTATTTTTTTTTCTTTTCCCAAACTACAAACAAGTGAGATGATGAATATAACGACAGAGAGAAAGAGAGAGATATTCTCTTTTTGTTGTTATCCTTGTTATTAGTTCTATACTGTTCTGCTCTATTTTGTTTAAATTAGCTTCTTTTTTTGGTTTAATTTGTTTTCTTGTTTCAATAAGATTTCATTCGACTCTTTTGTTACGATGATCCAATGTCAGATCACGTTGATGGATTGATTGTCTGACTGACTTGACAAACTTAGTTCTTCACTTCACTTGACTTCGCTTGACTTTTGTTGTTCTCTTGTGGATATGTCACATAATACATAGGTAAAATGTTTATAGTTCTTCTTCTTCTTTTTCATAGCAACATATATTTATTCATCACTGATATTAACCTCTCTCTCTCTTACACACTCTACACACTCTACTCTACTGTTTCTAATAAAACTACAGTTGGAAATAGTTGTCAGCGATAAAATGGTTTCTTACAAGTGACATAATGAATATAGAGATAGAGACAGAGAAAGAGAGAGAGAGAGGGATCTGCATTCTGTTGTTATCCTTGTTATTACTTCTATACTGTCCTGCTCTGTTTTGTTTAAATCAGCTTTTCTATTTTAGCTTAATTTATTTTCTTGTCTCAATATTTTAATGAATATAATAAATATAACTGATATTAATGGTGACAGTATGATGAATTTGGAAGAAGATGATGAAGGTGAAGAAGAAGAAGATCATGGAGGAACAAGAAGAAGGAGAGACCAAGTCATGGTAACAGCGATTGTCATATGGTTATTGAAATCAATCATATCCAAACTTGTTCATTCATATTTAATAATTAATAAAATGATTTACTTTTAAAAAACAAACAGATAGATAGATAAACAGACAGATAGATAGACAGATAGATAAACAGATAGACAGACAGATAGACAAACAGACAGATAGACATACAAACCTATATATTTATACACAATACATCAACATTTATATTTTCTAAATCTTATATTTATGCCTAAATGTACTACAATGATTGATTATGTGAATGATATTAGACAATTTTTGTAGTTGAGTATATGTACTATCTCTCTCTCTTTCGTTCTCTGTATTCAACTATTTTCTATGGTAACAAAATGAAATCAAATGGATGTTTGTTCTAATGGACTTTTGATTAACATTCTTCTTGTTAATTCGTATTGTTAAGTGCTTCGGTTAAGGGCTTCGACTCGAGACTGGTACGTCCTGGGTTCGAATCTCGCGAGAACGGGTTCGTGCATGCGCACTGCTGAGGAGTCCTATAATAGGACGAAACGGCCGTCTAGTGTTTCCAGGTTTTCCATGGTGGTCTAGCTTCAATTGACTCACGCTTTCAACTATAATAAATACTAAATCTCCACAAAACCCCTTCTATAATTCGTATTCTGTTCTGTTTCTATGTTTGGTAAAAACCAAAAAAAGAACAAAAAAAAATTGACAAGGATCCTAAGAAAAGAGTTCTATTTGTTAGATAGGCTATTTATCATTGATACAAAGTTCTATAGGTTAGATTGATCAAAAGTTGATCTCACATGAGATATCAGTGAAAGCTAGAAATTACTGGACAATTGTTTTGTATTTGTATGTAACTCCGTCAAGTATAGGAAAAGATTTTAATAGTTGAGATCATATATCAATTGAAGCTAGATCATCATAGAAAAAACCTGGAAGCACTGAACAGCCGTTTTATGCTAGTATACGACACCAAAGTAGTGGGCATTCACGATCGCACATGGTCGGTTCTAACTCGAAACCCTCGGTCTCGCATGTGAACTTTTAACTTTTAGACCACTGAGCTGGCATGCAACATTGTTAATGTTTAACTTCAACTAATCCAAGAAATTGAGTGACACATCTATCAGTGGTCTAGAGGTTAAGCGTTTGTGCGCAAAACTGGTACAGCTTTCAAATCTCGTGAGGGCGGGATCAAGGAGGAGAACTTCTGAGGAGTCCCACAATAGGACAAAACAGCTGTCCAATTCTTCCAGGTTTTCAATGGTGATCTAGATTAGATCGACTCATGAATTCAATTATTAAAATTAATACAATCTCCCTAAATCTTCTTTCTGTTAAGAATTAATTCCCTCAAGTTATAACGATTGTTTTAGGAGGTTAAAGTTAATTGAATAATGTAAACAATCACAACATTAATGAAAAGTTAACTAAACAGCATTGGAAAGTATATTGGATGGATAGACCAATTATAATTAAATAAAGAGATTACTTTGATCATGATCACTAAAAATAGAACACATTTTCTAAAACTAACAATGCTGATCCAATTAAAATTCTGTCAGATTTTCAATTTGATATTTATGTATACGTAATATCCAATGTACTTGATCTTAGTCTTAATGGTTATGCTCCTAAAAAGGTACTAACATGTCAAATGTTAGGCGCTTCAAATACTTTTCTTATTCTGTTGGACATGGTTGTAATCTGTAAAAAGTTTTCAATCATGAACGAATAATTTAAATTATCAGAAAGGGGTTTTATGGAGATTTTAGTAATTTTATGGTTGAGATCATGAGTCAATTGAAGCTAGACTATAATGAAAAACCTGGAACAATTGCATAAACGTTTCGTCTTATTGTGGGACTCCTCAGCAGTGCGCATCCAAGATCCCGAAACCTACTACAATAGGACGAAACGGCCGTGCAGTGCTTCCAGGTTTTCTATGGTTGTCTAGCTTCAATCAACTCATGATCTCAACTATAGAATAATTTAAATCTTGAATTTTTCGGATGATTTATTTAAGAACAATAAACTAATGAACCATTCAAATGAAGATTAACTTTCAGTAGGACAGAATTGATTCAAAACTTGGATAGTTATAAAGTAGTAATAAACAACTGTTTTTTTTCATATACTACTTAATTTTCATTTCAGCCTAACCAACATTATGATCATCATCATCATCAGTCTGAAAAATGAATAGGTTTTACATAATTGTCATCAGTAACGAGTCACTTCATCCTGTTAATGTCAAAGATGGTTAATTTATCATTGGAAGCACATATTTAGATCATTACAAACACTATATGCAAAGAAATCCTCAGAAACCGTGTGAGAAGCTATGTTGCCAAAAACAACAGAATAAAAATGTTTACAACTCTATCATATACATATGTGTTTGAACTAATACAGATAGGTACATTTTAGTGATGACATTAACCACATAAATCATTCGTTCGCTGACAACAACAACTTTTGATTAGAAATATCTTTCAAAATAGAAGTGGTTATCAGGACCCAGTGGCCGACTGGATAACGCGATGGCGTTTGAAACGAAAGGTACTGGGTTCGTGTCCCAGAGTGAACATCAACTCTGAGATACAGGTACATCCAGCCGATGAGTCCCGAATAGGACAAAACGTGCGTCCTGTATTCCACTACTAGCCACTATCCATCTCTGCTAACAATACAACTTATTGATTAGATCAGATCTTATAATCCGTTCATCATATAGTATACTTGCTAGATAAAGTATTGTAAAGTCTTTATATATTCGATCAAATGAATGGAGTGTCTCGATATATCCACAAGATTTAGCTAAGCTGGAATACAGGACTCACGTTTCCCTGTATTTGAGACTCGTACATACATCTCAGTGTTGAAGTATAACACACTAAGATATAAATGTCAACAAGTTCAGAATTGAGATGTTGTATCTAAATAACTAATGGATAACATATTGTCATTTGAAGAGAAACCTACTCCGTTTACGTTCTAGTATGAACAAACAAAAATGAAATATAGATACAATCAGTTGATGAGTCCGGGGTAAGACGAAACGCATACGAACATATGGAAGAAATCTCTTCAAAATGTACAAATTGCTAACGAAAGACAAATCAAGATTCAGTCTTGAGCAGCAACAAAGTGAAAAATCAAACACTTAAAAGTCAATACTGATTTTCTTTATTCAGAGGTAAATACGAATCAAAACTTTATGAGGGTTTCTACAAACATAGTAACCAACTTCAAATTTGAATATTAAACCATAAGAATGACTTTTCAAATCTGAATTCATAAAATCGAAGTGTATTTAGATTCTTAGTCTTTCTACAACGTTCTTAAGTAATTTCTATTGATAGCTACCTTTCAATTTATTTTATCGTCTATAGATCACAGTCTTGAGATGATGGAGAAGATTTGTAGCTCAGGTGGGTGATTTTGATGTGGGTTTGTTCTCTGAGCTGGATGGTTTGGTTGTGGAGCTTTCATTGTCGTGCTGATTATGTCGTTCAGAAGGATGATGAAAGCTCCACCACCAAACCATCCAGCTCAGAGAACAAACCCACACCAAAATAGATTACAGTCAGTTAACAATCAACCTGTTACTTGGCTTTGTTTTAGAGATGTTCTAATGATTACTTTATTGAGATATATATGATTACGTGAGTTGAAAGCCGTGATACTAAAGTTACTTGAAACTATTCATCTAACTTTCTGATATTCTGATGGGTGGTGTGAAACTGTAGGAATTGAGATGACATAGGTCAACTTCAATATGACATATGGATAAGCTTAAAACAACTGCAACGAATTACCGGTTAGTTTCTAGTCAATAATAAAACGGTTTTTATAAATGGATAGTTTATAGAAAATGAAACAATAATATTGTAGATTATAAATAGATCTTACACAAATGATATATCTGTTAATGTCTTCTGTAGGTTACTCATTCTGTATATCTGGAAAAAAAGGACGTATTAAATCATCTTGAGGGATTTATGCTGTCCGTATTATCGAGCCCATGAAAGGATCCGAAAAGGTTTTCAACAGTCACCATATCATGAATTGTGATCAACCAGCATTTAAAAACGTTCGATATGGAGGAGTCAGTTTAGCTGGAAACTATAAGACTCCATCTTATTATTTTCATAGTTAAAAGCATGAGTCAATTGAAGCTGGACCACCAGGGAAAAAGTGGCAGCACTGGACGGACGTTTCATCGTATTATGGGACTCTTCGATACCGACTCCACGATACCCCCTCGCCTCACGAGATTCGAACCCAGGACCTACCACTTAACCTAGCACTTAACCGATAGAAGACTGAGCTGGCATCCAACGGTGTTATTGTCTAACTTTAACCAATCCATGAAGCTGAGCAACCGTTCACCAATTGTCTTCAATGAGTTACTATCTTACAACAGACGTGGTTTGAACTCCACCGATCACTGCTTCTCACTAGAACTCCAGGAATTATCTCTCTAAGTCAGTCACTAGTGAGCATATCTTATTAGTTTGGCTATGAAATGTAGTGCTATTAAGTTTAGGTTTCCAAAAGTATTAGGAATCTGATATGTTTAACTGAATCATTTTTACTGTATACTCTTTAAAATAATTTTTTACTATCATTTTAAACAATTTGAGTAATATACAATGATATTTCTACATCTCCGTATACTCAATATTTGAATTTCACGCCAAAAATTCTAGTCTTATTCTTGACTCTGATCGGTTCATCCATGAAGTATACTTTTGTTATACGATTGATCATATGACATAGGCTTTAACCAAGGTATTAGCTTCATCGTCATTAATATAGGCGAAACCTCAGCATTTGACCAATGTGATCAATAAAACTCTGAGATCAATAACATTTACTCCCTCCCACTACCAACACCACCATCACTACCAATTTGATTTAACGCTGATTTGTTTTCCGGTTCAATTTTCTTTTGTTTTTCTAAAAGGAAATCTCTGGTACTTTTCACTTTAGTATAAATCATTAAGCAGAATAATAATAATGATAATAACAGAATGTTTGCTTATTTCATAGAAATAAAAATATTTATTATTATATACAATGAAAATAAACGAGTAGTAACGAGTAGTAGTAATGGAATCCGCCAGGGAGCATCAGTTCCCTCAAGATTACAGGTACACCTTGCTGACGAGTGCCAAGTAGCACGAAACCCGTGTCCAGGGTTTCCTGTTGACCACCTTCAACCACCATCTTACCTCAAACGAGTATTACCCCATTATTATTATATTTATTTATTTGTTTGAACACATAAATATTGGTATAAGGGGGCACTAGATATATATGCGACACACAAATCAAATGAGATTTGTGTGAGAACTGTGATATTGCCCAGGTACCCAAACTGAATCATTAAATATGTATAATTGTAATTAAAACAATCGGATCTTTGCAAATATTTCTCGTTTACCAATGGAAATCATAATTAGTTAATAGAAAATACGGATATAGTTGAAAGGTATACTTTTTAGTTAACAGATATACATAAGTTTAATAGTCGACATCATGAGTCAATTGAAGCTAGATCACCATAGGAAACCTGGAAGTACTGAATGGCCGTTTCGTCTTTTTGTGGAACTCCTCAGTAGTACGCATCCACGATCGCACCTCGCAAGATTCCAACACATGACCTATCAGTCTAGCGCGTGGGCGTCTATCTTCAATTAACTCATGATCTCAACTATTGAAAGTACTATAATATTCACAAAAAACCCCTTCTGATATTCATCAAAATACGCTCACTAGTGACTGGTTTTAAGAGGTATTTCCTGGAGTTCTAGTAAGAAGTAGTGATCAGTGGAGTTCAACCAGGTCTGTTGTGAGATAGTAACTCACGGAAGACATTGGTGGATGTGTCGCTCAATTGCTCGCCCGTCAGCTCAGTGGTCCAGAGGTTAAGCGCTCGCGAACCTGATAGGTCCCGTGTTGGAATCTCTTGAGGCGGGATGGTGGATGCGCACTGCTGAGGGGTCCCAAATTAGAACGAAATGGTCTCACAGTGCTTCTCGGTTTTCCATTGTGGTGTAGATTCAATTGACTTATGATCTCAACTATTAAAATTACTATAATATCCACAAAAACCCCTTCAGATATATATAACTTTAAGTATGTACTTATGGAGAATATAGAATTTCATTGAAACCATGAACTGATTTAACTTACACCGTCATTGGAAACCTGAATGTGCATTGCTGAGGATTCCCACACTAGTAACAAACGAAAGTCTAGTGTTTTCAGGTTTACGACTGTGATCTACCTTGGATGTGTTCATGATTTCAATAAGACATATATAATTATAAAGAAGTACTTATATTAAAAAGGAAGAAAGTAACATATCTGCCCGAATTAATTTTAGTGACTCTAATTTTTTTCATGTTTAGAAAAACTTACCCAATTACTATTAGGGAGCATAGATTGGTATGTATTCTGCAGTTTTACAAATATGATCGTAGTAGAGTAAGACTTCGCGGAACCTCTTAAAAAGCTGATGTTTTATATAAGCTACTGATAAATAATTTAAGTAGACAAAACTTAAATGAAGAATTGTTATGAAGTCTATTAATCCACTATCGTACTTCAGGTTTGTGCCCTGAATTAACTTATAATGTATATGTATAAACGCGGGTCACGTCAATCAAGATTCCATTAAAAGGTAATGTCATGATGATGTCATGGAATACACACTCTCAACCTACAGACTTTCTACTGTGAGCTTTATATTATAAACAAATGAGTCAGCACTAAGGGGTAATAATTTGATCCGTAGAAGATTCTTGGTTCTATTACTGGTGGAGACGTGAGTAAGCTCTGAAAAGAAGTTATGAAATGGGATGAAATAAATATTTTATCTAATTTCCAGACTAAATTCATATTTTCATATGAACTAACTTTCAAACTGGATTCATTCTTTAGACTTTTACCTTTATTAGGATAATTAATTTAACTTAAGGAAGAGATTGAACAAACCAGCTTCCAAATGAAGGAAAAATTAGGAAAAGACGTTGGAAGTGGATAGAATACACATCTGAAAAATCATCAAACTGCATCACGAAGCAAGCGCTAACTTGGAATCGTGTAGTGAAACGGAAACATGGATGGTCAAAGAACACATTATGCCGAGGATTGTAAGCAGACATGTAAAGAATGAATATCAACTGGAAAGGATTGTTCAGGACAGAGTTGGACGTAGAATACTCGTGGTCCGCCTATGCTCCTTCACGAGGGATAACAGGCGTAAGTAGGTAAATACTAATGGAAGATATTATTTGTTCATGTGAAAGTAGAATAAAAGCGAATGCTACGAAATTTTCTTTTCGATAAAATCATTTACTTCGTCACGTCATATGTAAACAGGGCACTCAGGCACACGTTATAAAAATGAGCTATCGGATTACCAGTAAATCTTTTCAAACCAATTTTATTAATGCAGGTGTATACTTGTCGCCGCATGTCCCAATAATTCAATGCAAAGTTACTGTCAGAATACTTTTTTGAATTCAATCAAGATATGCTAAGAATGAGTTTTCCATTTCTGAAGTGTTTGATTTAGTCTTCAAAACTAGATGATACTTATCGGTAACTGCATCAAATAGATGCTTGGTCCGATTTAAAAAGGAAGGGAATCAATTACTATTATTATTTAAACACATAAATATTGGTACAAGGAAGTACCAGATACATATGCGCCGCACAAATCTCATTTGATTTTTGTGAGGGCTGTGATACTGCCTAGTTGCCCAAACTGAAGCAGGTAGTTTCCTTAGGGGGCCACATCAGAAGCCTTTGACCTAAAGGTCTGATCCACAAGGCAGTGGAGCATCGTGAGGAGATGCAGTCCCATGGTAGTCGGTGACCAACGATTGATTCATACACCATTTGCTCCCTCAGGATACTGGAGCTCATGTGAACCATTGGTTTGGAATCAGGGTTTTCCAACTCCCCTAGGTGAACTTTCCGTTTCCACCGAACCGGTTAAAGCGCCGGACACTCGCTTTTCCTTCTCTCAATTTAGTAAACAACAGTAGTCGCGAGAAGGCAGTGAGTAGGACTTCCCTGATAGAGGCTGTATACGTGTGGCCATGTAAGAGCATTTGGAGAGGGAGAGCGAACTCTCCCCACTCTCGGCCGTACCAGGGCATTTGGGGGCAAAATACATAAAACATCTATCTTTCCTGGTATGTGATTCCCTGTTTAAGGTCAGTCTCATTTTCTGCAAAGGCATTCATCATCAATGAATTAATTTTCGATATTACAACCCTTTTTCTTAAAAAAAATTTTACGGAAACAACACATGAAGTAAACAAGTGATGGATTACCTAGTTATGGTCAACTAGATATTTGAGATCAGAATGATCAACCTCTGTACGTTACCTATTTGTATAGAATCTCAGATATTAAGAAGCATTGAACAGCTATTTTATCTTGATATGTGACTCCACGGAGGTGAGCATCCATGACCACACTAGAAGTCAAAACTTAGATTTCTAGTCTTTGAGGTGACCTTTAGATTAGCAAGCTAAACATTACCAGTATAATCTCTAGCATTTATCACAGAACACTAGCTACGATGTAGGTATATCCAACTATCCAGAAGCAAGATGAAACTAGTCAGCTATTCATTTCAAGCTCACAAGGTACATATACATAGAACACATTGGTACCATTGTAACCAATTTCAACGAGCATACTGCGCAGCAGTTCGTTCTGTTCTACTTCACGGCTGTGAAACATGGCCATTAAGAGTAGAAGATACTCGCAAGTTACTAGTATTTGACCACAGATGCCTTAGAAATATTTCTCGCATCTTCTGGAATCACCGGGTAAGTAATAGTGAGGTTAGACACAGGGTATTAGGAAATGATGGTAAATCAGTTGATGAAGTCATGAATCTTCATCGACTGAGATGGTTAGGCCACGTGTTACGTATGCCTGAACACAGATTACCACGACGTGCTATGTTGACTAGTGTTGGGGATGGTTGGAAGAAAGTTAGGGGCGGCCAAACCAAAACGTGGCATCAGTGCTTGAAGTCACTAAATTTTAGTCTGAGCCATGTTGGTAGATGCAGACTACCTGGTTGGGGTCTGCGTGACTATCGTAACCAATGGTTGGAGACTCTGTGTGACATGGCTCAGAATCGATCACAATGGCGTAGGTGTATACACTCTTTATCTTCCCTTAAACCTTGAGATTAAAATTGCTTCATAACTCTCTTCCTTCCTATACTATATCCTTATATACAACCTTTCTTTATATACTACCACCACTAAATTAATTACTTCTATGAATCCGGTGTTCATTTTGTTGTGCTAACAAGGTATGACAACTTGGACTGATACATAAATGTGCCTGGTCATACGTTGTAGCTGACTGACTGATATTATGTATTATGATCATTAGATCAGTAGCAATGAAATGAAAATAATCCAAAGTATATTGAAAACAAAAATTTGAATTTTATTCCATTCATTCAGTAAACAAAGAAAAAAAAAGCAATAAATGAATTAACAAATCAAAACAAAAAGATTATTCAGATGTATACAACATAGCCAACAACAAAAAAGAGTCTAAAGGAGAAAAACGTATATGTGTGCACGTGAGTATACATATGAACATTCACATCCTTGATTGTATTGTCACAGTATTCGAGTACAGTAACTGACAAAGATGAATGGACAAATGAAATTATACATTTCTACAAAGCAGTAACTTAATTTTCTACAATTTTGTACAGTGAAAAATAAACATTAACAAGGCTTATAACAATATTTTAAATGAGGTATGGCATCTTGAATCGATGTGCTTGGTACTACATTGGTAGTTGATTGATATAACAATAATTAATAATAATTCATAAAGAGAAAACTAAATTGAATACATTGAGCAATATAAATAAGTATACTTAAACTAGTGAAAAAGGAAAATACACCACCCCCTTCCCCCCCCAAACATAAACAAGTTTACATTCAAGTGGTAATCGTTTTAAATTACCTATCAAGTATCATGAATATAAAGAAGAAGAAGAAGAAGAAGAAGAAGAAGAACAAAAGCAATCGTCTAGATATGTAGCAATGATTAGTTGGAATATATATATACCCGGTCAAATCGATATGTTTAATGTGTAATTTCTCTAAATTGTGTATGACCTGTTAATTGAGCATGTTTTTGTGCAGCTTCTTGACCTACCAATGGTGCATCACATTGTCGACAAAGTAATGTAAATGATGAAAGATCAGTAAATGCCCATTCAGCACGAGCTTTTGATGCTAATTGTTGAGCTTCAAAAAGAATCTGTATACAAAATAACAATAGGAGAAAAAATGTTAGTTCATCATTGCTTTATTGATTTTTAGTAGAATAGAAAAGATAAACTATCAAAATAATGGATACAATTTGTGTTAAAGAGTGTTGTCAATTAGCGTCAAATGGGAGGAGGTTTTCTTCACTGTTATAGAGTAGAATTTCCTTGATTTGATCAAGCAATGGATAGAATGTCAATTGAGAGATGATATGCAGTAATACGATTTGTGGACAAGTGTGATAGCTGTTCATACGATTGGACTACCGATGTAAGCCACTTCAGCAAACAACTTAAGATTAAAGGCAAAAGATGTAGCACACAGTAGAATAGATTTTTGTCCTCACACTGTGACACGTTTGTATAAAAATCACCGAACATGGAAATAAATATGATTAAAAGATATTTAACAAGTAGATGGTAGGAGGATATGACAACAATAAGGCATTTATTCACTATCCAATGGAATTAATAGCTAACTATCAAGTATAATTCTGTTGAGGATGTTGGGTCCTCAGAACTCACTTGGAAAAGGTCCTAATTTCGTAATTTTATTCCGAAAATTTAAATTTTATGTTTTCGCACCCAGAGACGCTTAGTTGATCTACATCTTACATTTCCCATTCGGGAATCCTTGACTGCCATTGCTTGACGGATTCTTTTAGTATGCTATTTTGTGGCTCTCCCAAGGGCGTTTCTATCAATCTATAAATAAGCTTGATTTATGTGCACAGTAACCTCGTATTCCCTGGGTGATTGTAGAATACATTTTCTATGCCTCATCAAGACTTCTTGATCCAGTTAGCAGGGCTGGGGACAACGGATCAGAATAGCCTATCGTGTTGTAGTGAACAGAACACTGGTTGGGGACAATCGAATGTATTTAGGCAAACATTACAGACTATCTCAGTAAATTCTGATTACCAAACAATGAACAGTCAATTTGCAAATTAACAACCAATTGTTTCAATCTTCACTGTTTCTTGTCTTATTTCATTGCTCATGCATTTTCCAAGCGATTGCGCTTCATTTCAGTTCTTTCGTCATCGTTTTCTGCCAAAATACATTCTATGTCTGACCCACACCATATACTACTTATATAGATATAAGTAGACAACACCACAGTGTCATTGTATCATTGACCTACGTTCTGTTTACCGAGTAAGGTGAACTCCCAATAGCATCAAGCATATCAAATTCATGTTTTCACTTATCGATTACCTTCTTTTCAGCTATCTAACATTAACAAAAACTTTAACGACATATTGCGTCACATATGGCTAGTGGTCAACATTGTAACCAGATCGGTATGTTGTTAAGTGATGGTTTAGTGCTGGGGAAAACATCTAATGTATAATCACTGACTTGAAACCTGATTGTACTATCATCTTTATTCCGCTTTAGGCAACGGTGAGTAGTGTCACCAATCGACATTCCTAAACGTTATGAATTGAAGCCAACTACAGATACCTGTACTCCACAGAGTCATATGATAATGGAGTAGCTTGGCGGGTGGAAACGTGTAAGACTTATTTTAACTATTTGAGAAGATAACATTTTAAAAACTTATAAATGAATTAATCATTCCTATGTAACTTCAACATTACCCATTTATTAGTTCTACTATACAGAAGTAATGCTGCAGAGACTATTGTGATAGAATATTAGCAATTGACGAGCTCATATATCTGCTGCCTTTACAAGTCATGCTTCAGTCTCATAAAATAGTACAAGACAAATTGCTATGTAATATACTTGATTTCTAACAAGCAAACGGAGATATCTACTATGTCATAAACAATGGAATTTAACATAATCCAAATGGATATTTTGAATCAACACCGAGAGTATGTCAGCTCACAGATAAAACAATTCTGACAAGATTACTAAGAGAAAGGAAATGAAAGGAAAGTAAGTAAGTACACTGATCAGAGTTATTAGGTGTAGGAAGGTTTTGAATATGACCAACTTGGTCTCGTGTACAGTTAAGGGTATGAGGGCTAGTATCACTTCCCGGCTGCCCACACCGTCGAAGGATATTTCTTGAAGGACCTGAAAAAGAAGTTGGATTAGTGTTGGTCTTAACGACCTGAGAGCGTGACCGCAGTGCCCAAGGGACATCTGCTTGAGGCCGGTCACGCACGGCCTTTTTGTGGGGGATTTTTGACGTGTTAGCTCCGTTCTTCAAAGGACCTTACCGCCGGAGACGGAAATCCGTGGGATAAGGCGAGGTGTGCATTTTTAGGGTCGACCTTTTCTAACCCCACCCCTCCTTGTAGGAAGGCAGCATCACTGCCATGCTGGTTGTCTGAAAGAAACACCTTACTGCTTTCACACTTCTGTACAGTCAGCAGTACGACTTCGCCTTCGGACCTTGGGATTGCTGCTTTTAGTCTCACCGCTCTTCAACCGACCTGTCTGGCATGGTAGGACCTTGAGGAACGATTGTTACAGCCAGCATAGCTCGATTGGATCATCACGATAGGCAAGCCCGACCACCACGTAGCAGCAACGGTCGGGAAACTGGGAACTGGACGTAATTCCATCTGACTGGTCCCAATCACTGATTGTGCCAGTCTATAAGAAAGGACAAAAGTCCTCCTGTGACAATCACAGACGGATCAGTTTGACTAACATAGTGTCTAAAATATTAGCTTCAATAATACTAGGTCGCCTAACCAAAGCTCGTGAAGAGCAGACTAGAGAAAACCAAGCTGGTTTTCGACCTGGACGTGGTTGCATAGACCAGATATTCACCCTACGTCAGGTTCTAGAACATAGATACAAATTCAGACGTCCCACAATAGTAGTATTTCTTGACCTTAAGGCGGCATTTGACTCCGTTGATCGTGAGGTTCTATGGCAATGTTTGTCACTGAAAGGAGTACCAAAGAAGTACATTAACCTCATAAAGACTCTCTAATCGAACACAACTGGTCGAGTTAGAGCCTATGGCGAACTGTCATCAGAACTGATTACCACAAGTGGCGTTCGTCAGGGCTGTCCACTCTCCCCATTCTTGTTTAACTTTGTCATTGACATACTTTTAGAAATAGCACTTTCATCAGCTAAACCTCCAGGAGTTGAACTTTTACCAGGAGGCTCACTTGTTGAATTAGAATACGCCGACGACATAGTTTTACTCGGTGAAGACGCTGACAACATGCACAGTCTTCTGACCACTATAAGCAACAATGCAGGCATGTTCGGGATGCGATTCTCTCCCTCGAAGTGCAAAATGTTACTTCAGGTTCGGGTTGCAGCGACACCTGAACTAATGATAGGGAGTGAAGTAGTTGAGAGTGTGTACCACTTCACTTATCTTGGGAGTTTCATCAGTCCTTGTGGTCTGGTGTTTGACGAAATCTCAGCACGGATACAGAAGGCACGTCTAGCTTTCGCCAACTTGCGTCATTTATGGCGTAGGCGAGATATCCGTCTAGCAACCAAAGGACGGGTTTACTGTGCAGCAGTTCGCTCCGTCCTACTTTATGGCAGTGAAACATGGCCAATAAGAGTAGAGGATATTCGTAGGCTACTAGTGTTCGATCATAGGTGTCTTCGAAGCATTGCTCGTATATCCTGGGACCACCGGGTAAGTAATGCAGTTGTTAGGAAACGAGTACTAGGTAGGGATGGCAAATCGATTGATGAAGTAGTGAAACTTCATCAGTTGAGATGGCTGGGACATGTGTTACGTATGCCCGACCACCGAATGCCCCGACGTGCAATGTTTCATGGTGTAGGAGTAGGTTGGAAGAAAGCTAGGGGTGGCCAGACCAAAACGTGGCACAAATCCATGAAGTCACTGACAAGTGGACTGGGCCATGTTGGTAGGTGTAGACTACCTGGTTGGGATTCGCGAGATGATAGCAACCGATGGTTAGAGACCTTGAATGACATGGCTCAAAATCGTTTGCAATGGCGAAGGTGCATCCACTCTTTGTGTTCTACCAAATTCTAATCTTCTGAATTCCTCATGTCTTTATCTTTTTCTCTTTCCAAATTTATTTCACTGTACTATACTCCTTCAATAATTTCTTCAAACCCTAATCTTTTGGATTTCTGATTATACTCCTACTACATCTACCACTATGGGATTTGAATCGACAACTGCATCTCTGTGCTAATGTGGTATGGCAACTCGAACTGATGTACGTACGTACGAAGTTCTACGTTGTGACTGACTGACTGACTGACTGAAGTACACTGATCAGAATAAAATGCACAGACACTTACTGAGTCATTATTTGACGAAAATACAGTCACTAGACAATCACGATTTGGACATTCTTGTGCTAATGGATCATAATGTATACCATCATAAATCAATAAAATTCGTTTAGGGTAATTTTGATCTTCACCAAAACGATCAATTCGACATGATTCAATATCTACAATACATATTTCAATTCTATATAATTGTGATAAAATGGATACTTCAATACCTCCACCCCATTTATCTGACTGAAATGATAAGAAAAAAATAGCAAGAGAAGAGAATATTACGGTGATTACTATGAGGTAAATGAATTGTATTATTTAAAGATGAAAATGCAATATATGTTTACAATTCTGAGACTCAGTGGTGATTCCCAACCGTTGCTGCTACGTGGTGGTCGGGCTTGCCTATCGTGATGATCCAATCGAGCTATGCTGGCTGGAACAATCGTTCCTCAAGGTCCTACCATGCCAGACAGGTCGGTTGAAGAGCGGTGAGACTAAAAGCAGCAATCCCAAGGTCCGAAGGCGAAGTCGTACTGCTGACTGTACAGAAGTGTGAAAGCAGTAAGGTGTTTCCTTCAGACAACCAGCATGGCAGTGATGCTGCCTTCCTACAAGGAGGGGTGGGGTTAGAAAAGGTCGACCCTAAAAATGCACACCTCGCCTTATCCCACGGATTTCCGTCTCCGGCGGTAAGGTCCTTTGAAGAACGGAGCTAACACGTCAAAAATCCCCCACAAAAAGGCCGTGCGTGACCGGCCTCAAGCAGATGTCCCTTGGGCACTGCGGTCACGCTCTCAGGTCGTTAAGACCAACACTAATCCAACTTCTTTTTCAGGTCCTTCAAGAAATATCCTTCGACGGTGTGGGCAGCCGGGAAGTGATACTAGCCCTCATACCCTTAACTGTACACGAGACCAAGTTGGTCATATTCAAATCCTTCCTACACTTAATAACTCTCTTATCTCCATGACTAACTCTTCTGACGTCCTTTTATTTGCCAGACCAAAACGTGGCACAAATCCATGAAGTCACTGACAAGTGTACTGAGCCATGTTGGTAGGTGTAGACTACCTGGTTGGGATTCGCGAGATGATAGCAAGCGATGGTTAGAGACCTTAAATGACATGGCTCAAAATCGTTTGCAACGGTGAAGTTGCATCCACTCTTTGTGTTCTGCCAAATCCTAATCTCCTGAATTCTTCATGTCCCTTTCTTTTTTCAAATTTATTTCACTGGGTTATACTGCTTGAATAACATCTTCAAACCCTAATCTGTCGGATTACCGCTTATACTCTTACTACTTCTACCACTATGGTATTTGGATCGACAATTGCATCTCTGTGCTAATGTGGTATGGCAAATCGAACTGATGAACGTACGTACAAAGTTCAACAATGTGACTGACTGACTCAGTGGTGATCTAAAGAGAGCATGGTGATTGAAAGATTTCAATGGTTTTTGGGTATGATTTTTGTAGAGTCTAAAATTAAGAGATAGTGATTGATATCGATCCATGACAAATACCATTTCCACATTGAGTTAATTGACATAATCTATTCAAATATCATATATCAGTACCTGCTTCAATTTGGGCACCTGGGCAGTATCATAGCCCTCACACAAATCAAATGAGATTTGTGCAGTGCATATATATCTGGTGCTCCCTTGTACCAATATTAATGTTTTTAAATAATAACAATACATTCATTGGTATGGGAAAGTTAAGAGTTCACGCGCGAGATCAAGGTCCTGGGTTTAAGTCCTGCGTGAGGGATCGTGAATGCGCACTTTTGAAGACAAAACGGCCGTCCAGTGCTTCTAGGTTTTCGGTGGTATTTTAGCTTAGATCGACTCGTGAATCATTTACTTGTTCTATGTACTGGAATTTTTTTTTCACGATTACAATAAGGTATATACCTGTGTGTAATCTCTTAACAATATTTATTATAGATGAATTTATAAATTTAGTAGTGGAAGGAGAATATTTGTTTATTTGTATATTTAAACACAAATATTGATAAAATGAAGCACCAGATATATATGGGCCAAACAAATCTCATTTGATTTGTGTGAGGGTTGTGATACTGCTCACGTGCCCAAACCGAAGCAAATGGTTTTCTCAGGGGGTCACACCCCCAGCCTTTGACCTAAAGGTCTGATCCACAAGACAGTGGAGCATCGTGAGGAGATACAGTAACATGGTAGCCGGTGATCAACGATTGATTCATACGCCATTTATTCCATCAGGATACTGGAGCCCATATGCACGATTGGTTCGGAATCAGGGTTTTCCAACTCCCCTAGGTGGACTATCCGTGTCCATTAACTCAGTTAAAGCGCTGGATATTCGCTTTTCGTGCTCTCAATTTCGCAAACAAGACTTCGCCTCGAGAAGGCAGTGAGTAGGACTTCCCTGGCAGAGGCTATATACTCGCGTGTTCATGTGAGAGCATTTCGAGAGGGAGAGCGGACTCTCCCCACTGTCGACCGTACGAGGACATTCGGGGACACAGTCATGGCACGCACGAAGCAGGCTGCTCGCAAGAGTACAGGTGATAAGGCACCCAGGAAGCAGTTAGCCATTAAAGCGGCGAGAAAAAGTGCCCCAGCTACTAGTGGTGTTAAAAAACCACATCGATATCGTTCTGGAACAGTAGCCCTACGTGAGATTCGTTGTTACCAAAAATCGACCGAGTTGTTCATCTGTAAACTACCTTTCCAGCGTTTGGTACAGGAGATTGCGCAGGACTTTAAGACCGCCCTATGTTTACAAAGTTCGGCAGTTTCTGTTCTTCAGAAGGCAAGTGAAGCCTATCTTATCGGCCTTTTCGAGGACACTAACTTGTGTGCCAAACGTGTATAGAAAACTTCATAATCATTAGTACTTTGAATTAAAAGTACACACAAATTAAACACTCAACAATTCATAATAGATATTATCCAGTACGCTTTGTTTATTATTATTTTTGTAGTCAGTCAGAAAATATTTACATCCTACCGCTATCAGATAGAGTCAAAGAACAGTTGAACAGAGGTGTAAACAAAACTAACAATTAGACTATAATACAGTGATGCCATATTATTTATTAAGGTATACCGTACAAAAAGAACAGAGAGCCAGTTATTTGAGTATGGATTAACTGACTTAAGGTTACTTAAAATATAACAACAAATAGAAATGTCACCTTAAGTTATTACTAAGCTCATTATTAAACAAAAATCGATCGAGTTACTATATAAGGAATACAAAGTTTTTAGGTGAATGGTGATCTTAAGAAAGGATGGTAAAGATGCTACTAGTACTGTGTGTAGCTAACATGTTGATTGAAACGTGACGTAAGTGGAGCGATGTCATATGATAGTACTTACAAAACATAGGAACAACTATCACATGATCAATTAAGATATAGTTCACAAGAAGAAACATGGCAACTACTTTTTGAAATGTATATATATATGAAGTGATCAACACTTTGATACTGTTTTTTACGTCTATTCTCACTACTATGATCAGAAAGGGTTTTGTGGAGATTTAGTCTTTTCATAGTTGAAAGCGTGATTCAATTGAACTTAGACCACTGGCGCGAGAGTGGTAGGTCCTGGGTTCGAATCTCGCGAGGCGAGGTCGTGGATGCGCATTGCTGGGGAGTCCCACAATAGGACGAAACGGCCGTCCAGTGCTTCCAGGTTTTGCTCGGTGGTCTAGCTTCAATTGACTCACGCTTTCAACTATTCCCACTACGCCTAAAAATACACCTTGAAAGACCACAGTATTGATTGCACAGTGTTTTCGTCATACAGCTAAGAAACCTTCTTGAAGTTAGTGATGAATGAACGTTTGAAAGTTGGGGAGACTAGAAGCTGGGCAGTACTACAGCCTTCATACAAATGAAATGAGATTTGTGTGGCGCATATATTTCTGGTGTTTCCTTGTGCCAATATTTCTGTGTTTAAATAAATAAATAAATACAAAAATAAAATCAGGCACGTAGGTTCAAGTTGCTACACTGCATTCACACAGCTAGATGAAATTATAGCGGCAAATCCCACAATACCAGAAGTAATAATAGTATTAGTTGTGATAGAAAGAGACTAGGTATGAAAAGTATAAGATTTTTGGGACTCAAGAGCTAAAATAAAATAAAAGATAAATGCACCTGTACCACTGCAAACAATATCGAGCCAGGTCATTCAAAGTCTCTAATCATTAGTTACGATAATGGTACGAACTCAACCAAGTAGTCCGCACCTACCTACATGGTTCATTTCGATTGTCCATGACTTTGTAAACTCATGTTACGTTTGGGTCACCCTAGCTTTCTTCTATCGTACTCTTATACCAGCCAACATCTCACGAGGCGGTGAGGGAGCTAGTGATACTACCTAGCTCTCTCCATACTAAGTTCGGTGGGATATGTCTGGAGCTTGTAGCCTACTAGTTCGAAACCAAATGGTTTAGTCAGTGTGCTGTCACTCCACAACTTCTTGTATGAAAGACAAAAAAAGTGAACAAGCAAAGCATTCGCAAAAACAAACATCACCATTTGCTTACTTGTCTAATTTGATTTGAATATTGTTCATTTGACATCCCAAGGAATGCTTCAGAATACTTGATTGGATCACTTAACACAATACCAGAAATTAATTCTCTTAAATTACTGACTTCAGCAATATTTGTTATAACTTTTGTACCAATTTTTAAATGATTATCTTCATTATTCATACAGAAAAGAACACTTGTAAATAGACAAGAATTATCAGATGGTGCACATAATCGAACAATATGTGATTCAGATTGTTTATTAGAGATTATTTCATGCTTATGAGATTGAAGTTTTACATTTTGTGAATTGACGTTCGCTGGTTTTTCTTCTGTTACATCAACAGTAAGCATGTCACCCGAACGAATAGGGATCTAAGTATTCAAATATTATATTTTTAAAATAAGATTTTTATTATTAGACTAGATTACAGTACACTAAGTGTATTGAAAATTTCGCAAAGATGTATACATTACAGTAATATAAACGTGTATTTGGGGGGTTATAAGAACTGCAAACAGTCAAAAAGCAATGATTGATAATCAATAGTTTAAACTATGAAAGTCATATCGAATAGGGAAGCAAGTAACTTTGAAATCACTCAGTCAGCTACAACGTAGGATCAGGCAAACATATGCATCGGTCCAAGTTGCCATTACCTCGTTAGCACAACAAGATGAACACCGGATTCATAGAAATAGTTAATTTAGTGGTAGTAGTATATAAAAGATAGTTTGTATATAAGGATATAGTATACGAGGGAGGACAGATATGAAGCAATTTTAATCTTAAGGTTTAAGGAAAGATAGAGTGCTGACTAGTATTGGCGATGGTTGGAAGATAGTTAGGGGCGGCCAAACCAAATGCTGGCATCAGAGCTTGAAGTCACTAACTTGTAGTCTGAGCCATGTTGGCGGATGCAGACTACCTGGTTGGGGTCTGCGTGACTAACGTAACCAATGGTTGGAGACTCTGTGTGACATGGCTCAGAATCGATCACAATGGCGTAGGTGTATACACTCTATCTTTCCTTAAACCTTAAGATTAAAATTGCTTCATATCTGTCCTCCCTCGTATACCATATCCTTATATACAACCTTTCTTTATATACTACCACCACTAAGTTAACTATTTCTATGAATCCGGTGTTCATCTTATTGTGCTAACGAGGTATGGCAACTTGGACCGATGCATATGTTTGCCTGGTCCTACGTTGCAGCTGACTGACTGGTGGAAGCAATTAGAAAATGTCGATTTTAAAAATAAAACACATAACTTCTCTCCAAAAATTATCGGTGAAGAAGATAAGACCTATAAAGTGCAAATATAATGCATCAAAGACTGTCTATAAAAAGGTTGTATGTGGCTTGCATCAAGTAGTTGTCTCTAGATCTTTAGTCACACCTCAAGGCTACCCGTAACCCAGTCTGCTTTTCAGGAATAATTATTCTCCCAAGACATAGGCAATAAGGGAGTGATAAATGCCCTTTGAAACTAACAGAATTCAAACCAAACTCGTCCTGTGTATTCGAAACATCGATCGTGTATAGACCTGCCAGTAAGGAGAGTCATTTGCACGTTAGGTGAAAAGTTATAGATCATAAAAGAATATAGTATAGACGAATTTTTTTTGAAAGGTTATACGACTAACCTCCCAAAGATGCTTACTAAGACTTGAAATGCTACAATCCAACTTTTTTGGAGGATAACCATAATAAAGTGATATACGAGATTGTGTAACACCTATAAGTGAAGTAATTGTTTGCAATAGTTCATCAATAGTTGAATCAGAAGTTAAATCATTCAAAGTATACTGTCCAGTACGAAATCGACAACGTAATTTTAACAAATCTTTGGAATTTAATGGACATGCTTGCATTTGCACAACAATGAAGTAGTTATATAATTATCTACCTAAAAATAAATGAGAAATGAATGAACAATGGCGAATAAAAGGTGTAGCATAAAAGAAAAGAACTAAGCAAATGCTTCTTATTTACAAATCTTTATTTACAACATCTTTTTCAAGGTATTT
The DNA here is from genome assembly GCF_000237925.1 of Schistosoma mansoni. Classification (NCBI taxonomy): domain Eukaryota; kingdom Metazoa; phylum Platyhelminthes; class Trematoda; order Strigeidida; family Schistosomatidae; genus Schistosoma; species Schistosoma mansoni. The sequence goes on from NC_031496.1 coordinate 32,641,461, forward strand.
TGCAACTAATTCAATAACATCAGGTTTCATGAATGCATCTACAATCTGTTCGAAGTTAGGAGTATTAACAACATCGGATGTGGCATCTTCTTCTGAAATAGTAAATAAACTATTTAGCTTTTCTGAAGTTAAAGGTGTCCAATTGATAATATTAGAAAATCTAGCTTGTTTTTGAGGTTCTTCTACATTCTCCTCTTCTTTGGAAGATGATTCATTTGGATTTTGATGAAAAAGTATATGCAGATAATCCAATAGTTTTTTAAACCAAAACTTATTTTCATATGTTGCTTGTTCAGATGGATGTAATAAAACTTTATGATCACTAACATCATAATTAGATAATAAAGAGAAGCCGACTAATTGTGTGAGACATTCTCTAAGGCGTACTTTATTATCAAGTGAAGGTTGGTCAATCCATAAATTTACTGAACAAGTAAAATCATATTCAGATGATGATTCAACAAAATGCCACCAATTTCTTGGGACAAAAAGAAGATCGCCTGGATAAAGTGTTATAGGATAAGGGGTTGTTTTTAGTATGAGAGGATGTTTTTTGCAGTTGGGTAATGTGAAATTAACTTTGCTAAAAACAGTAGATTCTTCTAAAGGCAATCGAGTTTCATACATATATGGGCTATCCGAAGGTGGGAATAATATCCAGCGTTTGGATCCTTTGATTTGTACAACCAGATTAACTCCGTAAGTATCTCGATGACAAATAGTATGAGCTTTAGACGATCCGAGCCAAAATGTTGGACTGATATTACTTTTTAGGAACGGGAACAATTCTTGAAATGATAAATCTTCGACTAAACCTTGAAAATCAGGTGATTGATTCATATATATGTAATCGGCATAAGCACACCAAGATTCTTTAGGGTACTTAGAAAAAGGATTACTCATACTGTCTACTCTGTTAATCCACTCGTTAAATTCTGCTAATGTTGCATTAACAGACGAACAAGATGTCTCCCACTGTACTTCGATACTTTCCCTTTTAGCCAGACGAAATTTCAAGTTACTTTTTATTTTCCCTGACAGATAATGCAGATCCCACTTTTGGCAGGCTTTCCAAGAACAAGCACCACTTTTAGCAACATATGGATGTTGAGGATTCGGAAATTGTGAGAGTAGGATTTCAGCAGTATCCATCTAAATTAGAAGTTTAAAATAAGCACGTAAACAACTACGTCGTAACACTAATATTACTAAAGTCTGCTTTACTGAAACTCAGGAAACATGAAGTAAAAAGTTTAATATAACGTCATGTTTCACGTAACCGAAATCAACTGTATGATTTTGCTATTTTTTTGGGAAGTGTTGAAAAATGTTAACCTGCACTGAGAAGAAGCAGATGGTTACAAACTATTATTAGATTGGAGGTAATTAGCAGGAATTCCTAAATTTGAACTTTGTGCTGGTTGTTACTCATTAGCAAGACATATTTGGATTCTTGAGGGTAACGATACTACTCTTATAGTTCGAAATGACCACCACATGTCATGAAGAAACCTGAGCTATTCGGGTCCTGTAGGACAGAGAAATTTACACTGAATTATCACTGATCAATTACATGCTGTTTGTACGTATTTGCATTGGAATGAAACGGCCCAGCGAGTCATAATAAAAGTATGATTACGAATAAATATGCATTGACCTGAACTGTTACATCATATTAACAAAGAGAGATGAAATTGGCAAGGTAAATAACAAAGAATTTGAAATAATATTAGTATTACTGATACCAAAACTTAACATTGAGAACATGGTTTGAACAGAAAGAGCGAAATAAAGAAGTTGAAATCTGAAGCGTCTGAAAATAGTGGAGAGGACTGCAGCTTACATAATCTAGGAGATAATTGGATTATCTGAATGGTTGAGAAAGTCAAACTTTTTCATATTACCCTCAGTCAGTCACAATGTAGAACTTCGTACGTATGTTCATCAGTTCGAGTTGCCATACCACATTAGCACAGAGATGCAGTTGTCGATCCAAATACCATAGTGGTAGAAGTAGTAAGAGTATAAGCAGTAACCCGACAGATTAGGGTTTGAAGATATTATTCAAGCAGTATAACCCAGTGAAATAAATTTGAAAAGAGAAAATAGAAAGGGACATGAATAATTCAGATTAGAATTTGGCAGAACGCAAATAGTGGATGCAACTTCACTGTTGCATACGTTTTTGAGCCATGCCATTCCTAACGTCCATATTTCACTGCCATAAAGTAGGACGGAACGAACTGCCGCTCAGTAAACTCGTCCTTTGGTCGCCTACGCCATAAATGGCACAAGTTGGCGAAAGCTAGACGAGCCTTCTGTATCTGTACTGAGATTTTGTTACACACTAGACCACAAGGGCTGATGAGACTCCCAGGTACTAGTACCTGGATAAGACTGAAGGGTAGTCAACGTTAAGTATGAACCGCGAGATCTGATTTCGAATTCGAAAAGCTTACTTAAGTAAGCTGGGAGGTCACGCCATTCCTATCCAGGTAGAGTAAGCCCCAAATCATCGACACAGACCACCGACGTTGACGACCTACGAAGTATATACTTCATCATGTAGTGCAAAATAGGTGTTTTTCAGAGCATAGGGTTTAGTTCCTAGTCCTAACTGGGAGAATTCTTGGATTTTCATATGAGAACCCGCATACTCAAGACTACTACACATTCGTGATCCCAACAAAAAGGAAAACTAACTGCCAAATAAATGATGCATTACCGTCCTTCACAGAAGTATGGGGAAACCAATCAGAGCCAAGTTAGTTGCCCGTAGATTGAGCGCGCGAGAATTAACGTGAATTGTACAATTTCCAATAACTTTGTGATATACTGTCTTTTTAGCTTTGGCGCCTCGTATTTAGAAACCTCTTCCAGACCTTTGTTATTGCTTAGCTTAACCTGATGGGTTGTGAAGCTTCGACAGAGGATGATGCAGAAGCCACTCTGGGTGAAGCACGAGGCCACTTAAATAGCCTTCAGCTCTGTTACACCAATGTCTGGAGCTTGCTCAATAAGCAATCGGAACTAGGTGTACAGATTGACTCTACTAAGTCAGACATAATCGCAGTCACAGAAAATTGGCTGACGCAGTCTATAGATAGTAGGGAACTTGATCTCGGGGGTTCTACATTGGTAAGGGTCGACAGAATACAAAAGCGTAAAGGGGGAAGGATAGCTCTATTCATTAGGAATGCTATTCCATTCACCATTACTGACAGTGTATCCCGTGGGGGGGACGTATGAATTAGTTTGCTGCCGCCTGAAATGCAGGGGACAAGAGTTGCAGCTTAGTTTTATCTATCGTAGTCCAAGCTGTGAGGTAAATGAGGTCCTGCTAAGCAGTCTCAACACTTGGTTACGAAGTGGTCGATTTCTAATCTTAGGGGACTTTAATGCACTCATGGTAGACTAGGAGAATCTGTGAACTGAATTGTCAGCAAATTCCTTCAAACAGGAACTAGTTGATGCGGTAATCACATGTGCCCTAGTGCAACACGTGAAAGCGACAAGGTACAACCCGGGCTCTGAATCATCCTTATTAGACCTTATATTGAATCACTACAAGGATGACGCTGCGAATCTGGATTACGTGTCACCTCTGAGCAAAAGTGATCATGCAATTTTAACCACTGACTCCCATCTAAATGTCGATCACGAGCACGCCTCAGCTCAATCCAGACCTAACGTCTGGAAAGCAAACATAAAAGACATCATTCATTCAGCATCATCAGTAGATTGGACAATAGACCCAGAGTCCTCAATTGAAACGGCTTGGGAAGTATTTTGAAATTTATACTTAAAAGCTACCGCCCCCACATCCCTTGGACTACACCTAGGGGGCCGAGAAACTCACCACCATGGTTCAGTAGGGAGGTTCGCGTCCTTCTCCTCAAAAGAAGGAAAATGTGGGATAGATTTAGGTTACTGTGGACTGATGAGGAAAAATCTCAGTATCAAAAGACTCTAAATACCTGTGCCTCGACCCTCCGTAAGTCCAGAGAGCTGTACGAAGAGAAAATTGTTGAGGAATCCATAGAATGTCCTGAACGCCTGTATTCGTATATAAACCAAAGGACGAAAAGAAGAAGAAATGTTCCTTCACTATGGGGAGACGGTACTGCCTCATCATAAGTGGAGGATGACTTTAACAAAGCTCAAGTATTCTCAAAATACTTTTGTAATGTTTATACAATAAAACACCCTTCCCACTAGTCAATTACACCCCCACACACGCACAAACACTGGACAGCATGACCGTTAAAGGACTAGATGTCTTTGGTCTGCTAAGTAAGCTTGACAGGCAAATCCATGCGACCCGATGAACTGCACTCTAGGTTACTAAAGGAATTAGCTAACTTTGTTGCGAACCCATTAAGTATATGTTTTAATCCATCCGTAACCCAGGGTCGTCTACCAAAAGACTGAAAGAACGCCATAGTAAGTCCTGACTTCAAAACAAGAACAAAACATAAGCCTGAGAATTACCGACCAATTAGCCTAACTAGTGTGGTTGTTAAAATCTTAGAAAAGATCATTCGGAAGGAGCTGTTCAAGTAACTCGATGAAAATCGGATCCTCTCCGAAAAGCAGTATGGTTTTAGAACAGGTTATTCTTGTCTCACTAATTTATTAGTCGCTCGTGAAAACTGGTGCGCTCTTAAGGACCAAAAGTTACCTGTAGACGTAGCTTACATCGATTTCAGCAAAGCTTTCGACAAGGTTCCGCATAACCGGCTGTTATATAAGCTAAGGAATGTCGGGATTGGAGGCAATCTATTGATGTGGATGAAAGACTTTCTAGTTGGGCGTCAACAAAGAGTTAGGGTGAACTTCAAGTTGTCTAGCTGGGACACTGTGCTTAGTGGAGTCCCCCAGGGTACAGTTTTGGGGCCATTGTTATTCCTCCTGTACGTAAATGACCTCCCTCGTCTACTATCGTCATCGGTCTTACTCTATGCTGATGATGTCAAGATATGGAGAGCGATACAAAGCAAGGGCGATAGCTTAGAACTTCAAAGTGACCTGGAGAGATTATCTGAATGGTCCCAAACCTGGCAATTGCCGATAAACACTTCCAAGTGTATTGTGATGCATATTGGCCATCAGGGTACAGATACATACACGATGAATAACACTGAGTTACTTATTGTCCAGACACACAATTGTTACGGGAGAACTGAAGACATTTGGCTGATTAAAACCTTTTTTTATGTACATCAATTTTACTGTGTTTTTTGGATGTGTTTGTTTTACTTAACTTTTGGACTTGTTTGTTTACATCATTCTTTTCGGACATTTTGGTCTCTTTTGTCATTGGTTTGTTATTTGGGAGTTTTTGCTCCGGGAACCTACAAAATTGAAGGTTTGTTTTGTAATTGTCATAATTATTGTTGTTAGAACGACTTTGGTCGATTATTTGTGAATTGCGAATAAACTTGGTATCAAATTTGGAGTTTTGGTCCTCTTGACTACTTGGGTTCGTAAATTGCAAATATCGACGGCCAGTACTTCAATAGTTGGAACGGGCAAAAACAAATAATTGGACGTAACACAATGACTTAGGAGTCATCGTTAGTCAAGACTTAAAGACTACTGCACACTGCCGTGCAATAGCCGCCAAAGGATTTATAACTTTACGGTCCATAGGTATAGTTTTTAGTCATCTCGACGCTAAAACGTTTCTAACTTTGTATACAGTGTTTGTGAATCCCAAACTTGAGTACTACGTACAAGCAGCTAGCCCCTGCCTAAAAAGAGACAGTGAACTCTCGGAAAGGGTTCAGAGAACAGCAACTAAGCTGATTCTTGGAATAGCGCACCTCCCGTATGATACTAGATTGACCAAGTTAAACCTATCCCCACTGTCATATGGAAGAATCAGAGGCGACTTGATTGCATGTTTCAAATTGCCTAGTGATATATTTGCACCTGATATACCCCTATTTTTCTTGTCTTCCAAAACGGAAAATTTACGAGGACACTCCGAAAAGTTCACAAGCCCAGAACGAATTACTTGTCAGCTGACTATCGACATTCCCATCGAATCGTCAACGAGTTGAATTCATTACCTCAGCACGTGGTTGAGGCTCTATCCGTCGACTCCTTCAAAAGAACATTGGATCAGCTGAAAGACTATCATTGCCAGTACTAACACAGGCCATCAAGCTTCCTGCCCTTTCCGAACTGAAACTGAAACTGGCTACTCGGCTGAAGAAAACTTTTTAATCCTGTTGTACATAATCAGGGATGTAGTTGTTCCATGGACTATTAGGAAGGACTGTAGAAGAGAGTTTTTGGTTTTGTTTTAACATTGGCTGGAAACAGAGTTGCAATGCTGTGGTGTGGTCTACTGATATCCATATAAGTAGTATTTAGTGTTGGTCAGACATAGAATGCATTTTGGCAGAAGACCGATGAGGAAAGAACTGAAAAAAGCGCAATCGGTAGGAAAATGCACGAACAATAGAATTAGAGAAGAAACAGTGAAGATCGAGACTATTGGTTGTTAATTTGCAAATTGACTGCCCATTGTATGGTTTTCAGAATTTACTGAGATAGTCTGTAATGTATGCTTAAATGCATTCGATTGTCCCCAACCAGTGTTCTGTTCACTACAATACTAATGAAATTTCTGAGTTCTAGCCAAATAGCAGATGAAGTTGAACCGTATCTACTGAAGGCAGAATGTAGGGACAGTGTCAGTGTGTCCTCACAAAAACATCTAACTCACTAAATGTCAAACAGCTTACTAGTCTTTTTCAAAAACAAAAACAGTTAATGCACGTTATTCAACTAAACGCTATGGACAGGCTCATTCGGCTGTGGTTTCGTCTAGTACTTCTATAACCTGTTAGTACTAATATATTCTGCTCTCTATTTAGACTATTTGTTCTAGGTAGTCACCAAGGAAGTAGATTCACCTGATCATCACGATAGAATGTTAAGACTCATATCTATAATTCGGTTAGCCTATAACATCCTTCTAACTAACTGTCAATATAAATCAATACTGAAATGATTTAATACACTTGATATTCTTTGCTTGTATCTTCCCATTGTTGTTTGGGACTACAATTGATCAGTCTCTTATTAGAATATGTGCAACCTGTGTGGACTGCCTCGATATTGCCTTAATTCACAAGCTTTATAAGCAAAGACGGATAATGGCTAACAGTAAAATCTAGGATGCGCGTTTCATCCCATTTTGGACTGGTCAACTGGATGTGCCTGCATCACAGAGTTGATGTTCACACCAAGATTGACTTAATAATCTTATTTGAAATGATATTGTTGACTACCCTTTCTATTACCTATCACAGACCATTTTAATATATAATCAATTATGATATTCATGTTAAATAGTCATAAAATTATGAATTTTATCAAGTTTAATCTTTCAATAATCTTGAAAAGATTAACCTGTACCTTCACTGCTGCTAATCTCTTCAAGGTTATGGAAAGACTAAACTTGATACTTTCTAACATACACTTGTTATTTACATTATTTATTAAAATGAATTAAAAATAAATTCACAATTTTATGACTATTTAACATGAATATTATATTTAATTGTGTTAAAATGGTCTGTGATAGGTAATACGAAAGGTAATTAACAATATCATTTCAAACATCTCAAGGGGGAGAAGCATTGAATACATTGGACAACTAGGATGCAGCTGGACGATTTAGACTTCACAGATGATCTGGCTCTTCTATCACACAAGCAACAACAAATTCAGAAGAAAACCACCAACGTAGCAGCAGTAGGTCTCAATATACACAAAGGAAAAAGCAAAATTCTACAATACAATAGAACTTGCATCAATCAAATCACACATGATGGAGAAGCTTTGGAGGACGTAAAAACCGTTACATATCTGAGGAGCATCATTGATGAACATGGTGGATATGATGAAGATGTGAAGATATGAACTATATTAAATAATGGTGACTAGTTCTAAATTATTTAAACTAAACACATCCAATTAAATCAGTCACATTGTGATTCATATCTTGAATGGTGAATTTTCAAAGACTTAATTAATGAAAGAAGAATAGTGGAAGTGAAAGTCTAATGGTTACAAAAGATAGATGAACAGTTATATCGTTGATTTATAAAAATTCATACTACTCATTTATCATTTATTTCAATTTATATAATTGAGATCATGAATCAATTGAAGTTAGACCAACCATGGAAAACATGGAAGCACTGGACTGTCGTTTCGTCCTACTGTAAGACTCCTCAACAGAGTCCATCCATGATCCTGCCTCATGATCTCAACTATATAAAAAATTGCTAAAATCTCCACAAACCCCCCTTTTGATATTTCAATTTAATCAAATAATTAATATCATTAGTCTTTATCAAAATAAAACGTGTTACACAAAATTCAGTTCATACAAACACATTCACATGCAGTTGGTTACTATTTTGAAAAACAAAACTAAAAAAAACTCAAATCAAATCAGGTTAAATGATCATGAAAATATGATGATTCTGATACCTGATATAATTGGAATCAACTATTTATATATACAGAATAGAAATATTGATACATATATAGAGATTTTAGATATAGTCTATAGTCTCTGCATCAGTAAGACCTTAATGCCCTGGTAGGGCCGAGATTGGGAATAGTCAGCTCTCCCTCTCCGAATGCTCTCAAATGGACACGCGTATATAGCCTCTGCCAGGGATGTCCCACTCACCGCCTTCGCGTGACACCGATGTTTTTTATATGGAATTGAGAGGACGAAAGCGAATGCCCGGTGCTTTAACCGGATCGGTGGACACGGAAAGTTCACCAAGGGGAGTTCGAAAACCCTGATTTCAAACCAATGGTGTACATGGGATCCAGTATGCTGAAGGATCGAATGGCGTATGAACCAATCATTGGTCACCCGCTACCATGTGACTGCATCTCCTCACGATGCTCCACTGCCACGTGGATCAGACATTTAGGTCAAAGGCTCGGAATGTGGTACCCTAAGGAAATCACCCTCTTTGGTTTGGGAAGCTGGACAATATCACATCCCTCACACAAATCAAATAAGATTTGTGTGGCGCATATGTATCTGGAGCTTCCTTGTACCAATATTTATGTTTTTAAATAATAATAAAATAGGGTAGAATCTACATTCTCAAATATAAAATGCAGAATACTAACCTAATAACACTTGACAGAGAAACCCTGAAAGAGGTGGACATGTTCACATACCTGGTTAGCGGCATCATCGATGAATAAGGAGGATTGGATGCAGACGTAAAGGTGAGGATTGGCAAATCAAGGACAACATTCCTACAGTTGAAAAGCATATGGAACTCAAATCAACTGTCAACCAATATCAAAGTCATAAACTTCAATACGAACGTCAAGACAGTTAGTTATATTGTAGGGAGCTGAAATGTGAAGAACTACCACAATCATCATCAAAAAGGTTCAAGTATTTATAAACAGTTGTCTACGTAAGATACTAAATGTTCGTTGGACGGATATCATCAGCGAAAGCCTACTGTTAAAAGGAACACACCAACTTCAAGTTGAACAGGAAATTAAAAAAGACGATGGAAGTGAATATGACACACATTGAGGAAATCATCAGACTGCACCATGAAGCAAATCCTAACTTAGAATCCTGAAGGGGAACAAAAAGGTCCAATTTCAAAGAACATACTTAGTTGGGAATAGGAAGCAGACATAAAGAGTATGAATAGCGATCGGAAAGAACTGGGAAGGACTGTTCAGGACAGTGTTGGACGGAGAGTGCTGTTGGGCGGCCTATGTTTCTCAATGAGGGGTAACAGGAGTAAGTAAATATGCATTAAAAGTTGAATGAAACAAAATCAGAAGGGGTTTTGTGGAGATTTGAGTGTTTGCATAGTTGAAAGCTTGATTCAATTGAAGCTAGACCACCAAGGAAAAATTGGAAGCACTGGACGGTCGTTACTACCCCTTCTGATAATAATAATCATATGCTCACTAGTGACTAACTTCGAGAGGTAAATTCTGGAGTTCTAGCGAGAAGCAATGACCAGTGGAGTTCAAACCACGTCTGTTGTGAGATATCAACTCAGTGAAGACAATTAGTGAACGGTTGCTCAACTTCATGGATAGGTTGGAGTTAGACATAAACACCGTCTATCAGTTAAGTGCTCTGGCGCGATACGTATAGGTCCTATTTTCGTATCTCGCGAGGTGGGATCGTGGATGCGCACTGTTGAGTAGTCCCACGATAGGGTGAAACGGCCGTCCAATACTCCTAGGTTTTCCATGGTGGTCTAGCTTCAATTGACTCAGAATTCAAACTATGAAAATTATTCAACAGTTTATATCATCATTCTTTTATTAGTCTTGTGTTATTTGATCTGATCAGTGAATATTAGTTGTGTTGCTGTTTCAATGAACTTTTTTAACCTGTGAAAGTTCTGTTATATTTCAAAGATTTGTTGAGTCATGGTTGTTTTTTTACTTCACTCATGAGTTAGTTGTTTCGTTTTTGAGATAATCGATGACAAATGTCATGAATATCAGCTCCTCAGCGTTTACCGGTATCATCAAAAGAAGTTTAATATACAAAACGATAAGTCACTTGAACTAGTTGACAGATTATAGCTTCGTCATGTATCAAGGATTAGACATGGATATAATTGATAATGGACCAGTGATGAAGTAATATTATATGATACAGTCCAACAGGAGGTTAATCTTGGCCAACCTAGGTTGATGATAACTTCACTGACTGTATCATTGAGTAACGCAGATATAAATATCACATGAAGGACCAGTTTAGTTATTATTATGCATAAGGTTTAAATAAAAATCTCGACTGAATCCTCGGCTTTATGTTATTTGTTTATAACAGATTAAAATATAAATCATTGATATAGAAATATGTAATTTGTAATTCAAACAAATTAAATTGAATGCTAATTTCATGAAGAATCCGCATCAGTTGAAGAAGAGTGAATTTAATAGTTGAATTCATGAATCAACCTAAGCCAGATCACCACTGAATACTTGGGGGGATTGGGCGGCCGTTCAGGACTCCTCAGTAAAGCGCATTCACTATCCCGCACGCTGAACTAGAACCAAGAACCTACGGTCTCGCGAGTGAACGAAATAGATCTGAATAATGACTTTATATTTAGTTTGTTTTCTATTCTGCGATGCTCATTTATAAATTAAGATAATCTAATGTAGATCAATCCATTTGTTACGGTTCCAGACATCACTTTCTGGTGAAGCGAATAATCCAAAACGAGACACTTTAAGAAACTCAGCGGCACCGTATTCCGTCATAAAGGAATACAAACAGCCACATGGATTTCACCAGATCACATTACACTGAACCAAATCGACCATATCAGCATCAACATAAAGTACAGAAGGACGATGGAGAACGTAAGAACCAAGAGAAGAGCTGTAATAGCCTCAGTTCATCACTCGCTGGTCGTCAAGATGAAATCAAAACTTAAGAAGCACTGAACAATGGGGCGAACAACATCACAAAAGTTCAATACGGCTTTACTTCGGAACACTGAAAAACTCAACCAATTCAAGATTGCCCTCAGCAATAAGTTCCAGGCCTTTAATGGTCTACTCAATAGGGAGGGAACTACTATGGGGAGCAACTGGAAAGGGATAAAAGAGGCAACCACTTCAACATATCATAAGGTTCTGGGTCACAAGAAGAACCATCACAAGTAATGGATTACTGTCGACATACTGGATAAGACTGAAGAAAGGAGGAACAAGAAGGCAGCTATCAACAAGAACAGAGAAAACCAAGGCACAACCTGAATACACGGAAGTAAACAAACAAGTGAAGAGGAGCATCAGAACTGACAAACGTAAATATGTGGAAGATCTCGCAACGATGGCTGAAAAAGCTGCAAGGGAAGGAAACATGAAACAAATGTATGATGCAACAAAGAAAATTGCTGGAAATTACCGTAAACCAGAAAGACCAGTGAAAAGCAAGGAAGTCAAGGTAATCACCAACATTGAAGAACAACGGAACAGGTGGAAAGAACACTTCAAAGAACTCTTGAATCGACCAGCTCCACTGAACCAACCCAACATCGAAGTAGCACCTACGGACCTCCCAATCGATGTTGACCTACCAACAATTGACGAGATCAGCATGGCCATCAGACAAATGAAGAGTACTAAAGCAGCAGGATCAGACAACATTCCAGAAGAAGCACGAGAACAGACATAGCAGTAACTGCAGAGATACTCCACATTCTCGTCAGTAAGATTTGGGATAAAGAACATGTACCAACAAACTGGGAAGAAGAACTTCTGATGAAGATACCAAAAAAGGCGATCTCAGCAAGTGTGAGAAATACGGAGGCATCGCTCTTCTCTCAATACCAGGAAATCTTCAACGGGGTGTTGTTAAACAGAATGACCAGCAGACTAGATTCCGTAAGGATCGATGGTGTATAGACCAAATTGCAACACTACTGATTATTGTGGAGTAACCAACTGAATTGAATTCATCACTCTACGTCAATTTCTTCGACCACGAGAAAGCATTTGGTAGTGTGGACAAAACAACACTATGGAGGCTCCTTAGACACTACCGCGTACCTGAGAAGAAAGTCAATAACATACAGAATTTCGATGATGGATTTAACTGCAAAATCGTCCATGGAGGACAACTCACCAAATCATTCGAGGCAAAGACCAGTGTCAGGTAAGGTTGCTTACTCTCACCCTTTCTCTTTCTCTTGGTGATCGATTGGACCATGAAGACGTCAACATCTGGAGGGAAGCACGGGATACAGTGGAAAGGTAGCATGCAGCTGGACGATTTAGACTTCGCTGATGATATGACTCTTCTACCACACATGCAACAACAAATACAGGAGAAGACGACCAGTGTAGCAGCAGCCTCAGAAACAGAAGGTCTCAATATACACAACGGGAAAAGCAAAACTCTCCGATACAATACAACATGCACCAATGAAATTACACTTGAAGGAGAAGGTTTGGAGGATGTGAAAACCTTTACATATCTGGGCAGCATCATCGATGAACACGGTGGATCTGATGCAGATGTGAAGACGCAGATCGGCGAGACATTAGCATCGTATTCACAACTGAAGAACATCTGGAACTCAAATAATTTGTCAACCAACACTAATATCAGAATTTTCCATATCGATGTCAAGACAGTTTTACTGTATAGGTGGATACTTGGAGAACTACGAAAGCCATCATCCAGAAGATACAAGTGTTTACTATCAGTTGTATACGCAAAATACTTTGTATCCGTTGGCCAGACACTATCAGCAACAATCTACTGTGGGAGAGTAAAAACCAGATTCGACTGGAGGAAGAAATCAGGAAGAAGTCTTAGAAGTGGATAGGACACACATTGGGGAAAGTAGTGAATTGCATCAAAAGGCAAGCCCTCGCTTAGAATCCTGAAGGTCAAAGGCGAAGAGGAAGACCAAAAAACACGTTATATCGATAAATGGAAATACATATGAGAAAAATGAAGAACAACTGGATAGAACCAGAAAGGAAGGGTGATGACAGAATGGGTTGTAGAATGCTAATAGGCAGCTTCATCTTAATTGGAGGTAACAGGCGTAAGCAAGTCAGTTAGTAAGACACTTTAATGATGAGTTTTTATCAATTATTTTCACCAATAGCGATATATGATATCTATCATTTACGAACACATCCCCGTTCATTTTTTGTGTCACTATTGAATATAAGAGAATAAGTTTTTACTAGAGACTTTATTCATATATCTGTTCTTTAAAAAAACACACTACTATACCGCATTGAATGAACAAACCGAATAAAATGAAAATTAAAACGTCAAATGGCATCTACAATAATATTGAAAGCGTGAGTCAATTGAAGCTAGACCACCATGGAAAACCTGGAAACACTGGACGACTGTTTCGTCCTATTATGGGACTCCTCAGAAGGACGAAAGA
>NC_031496.1:32655630-32685823 GCF_000237925.1 Schistosoma mansoni
ATAAATAATCATTTTCCAAATAATAAATAAATATATTAATAGCTTCATAAATTTATTGATCAAATGTGGTTATTTGGATATAAGTGAATGATTATACAAGTATAGTTTTGTAGGTGTCACTGAACCCTAGCCAAATCATCTTGCAGTTGGGTCACTAAATACCGAACAGATCATCGATCTCCGTCAAGGTCAAAGAAAATCAACGCATATCAGTTAAATATACGCCATGAACTAACCCATGTGGCAGTTGTTCTACTTTCGATTTGTATCTACTTTAACTAATATGTTCCTGTAATAACGTCCTTTGTGTTGTACAGTCTTCAGAGCATTCATGGTCCTTGGATACGTCGATGGGACAATCTACGTAATGTGCTGATTGCGAAGAGTGACTTCAAAGTTAACTTGTTCGTTTCACCGTTTCCGTCTAACTTGAATAGACATCCTGTCATTCGACATAGATCATGAACGTTGATAGTCCACAGTTTCAATAAAATGTTTTCCAGGATTAAATCAAATATAGCTTCAATTGATTAATGATCTTAACTATTAAAAATTACTATAATATCCACAAAAACCCCTTCTGATAATAATCAACATATGCTCACTTGTGACTGGCTCCAAAAGATATTTCCTGGAGTTCTAGTGAGAAGCAGTGACCAGTTGAGTTTAACCAGGTCTGTTGTAAGATAGTAACTCACTGAAGACATTGGTGGATGTGCCGCTCAATTTCGTGGATCGGTTGAAGTTAGACATTAACACCGTTGGATGCTGGCCAGCTCAGTGGTCTAGAGGTTAAGCGCTCCCGCGCGAGAATGATAGATCCTGGGTTCGAATCTCAGGAGGCGGTATCGTGGATGCGCATTATCACTGAGAAATCCCATAATAGGACGAAACGGTCGTCTAGTGCTTCCAGTTTTTTCCATGGTTGGTCTAGCTTCAATTGACTCATGATTTCAACTAGTGAAATAAACATACTTGATTGATATAATAACTTTTTTTCATGTTTTCAAATGAATTTTAATCCAGAAATTATAGAGATAAAGGATTTCATAGTAGAAATAACATTTTAATTATTTAACATAGAGGATAACTTTGTTAGTTTTAGCGGACATAACTAACTAAAGGCTCTCGGTTTAGTACTCCCGCCAGTCACTGATAGGCTCTATACACTCAGCTTAGTAGTCTAATATTTATCTACTTCTCACAAGCAAATGTATTAATCTTCGCAAGAGTTTTCATCTTTCCTGTTTATCTTTCAGGTAGATCGTTTGAGAGTATAATGAGATCATTTCGTGCCAAAACCTCAGTTCTGAAGATTCCCACCGGAGATTTCCATGACTGAGTTATTTGATTTCCACTGCTATCTTCGACATAGTGAGATGTTGACTGGTATAGAAGTAGATCAGAGAAGCGCTAGGCTATACTGTTATATAGGTTAATTCAGTAGTATGAATCATTGAAGCTTTTAGAAAGTTGCATGTAATTGTAACCGACTGTCTGTTTACCTATCTACCACTTTATTATTAAATGTATTACATATCATATTCATTGAATTATAGACACATTCTTCTTAGAGGTACGTCGTTTTTTTTACTTCATTACCTATTTTGTCACGCAATATGGGAGTGGCAATTAGAAATTTGATAGCAAATGACCTAATATAAACATTAGATTTTGTGTTAAACGCCTATAAATTAGGTGTAATGAATAGAGGAACAACTAAACACCAACTATAATCCATATTAGATTTCAAATTAATCTGCAAAATATTAAAAAGAGATTTAAATATGCCACGAAAAGAAGTGAACAATCATTGAGATAGTGGAGAAGATTTGTAGATCAGGGGGATGATTTTGATGGAGTTTTGTTCTTTGAGCTGGATAGTTTGGTCGTGGAGCTTTCATCAACCGTCTGAACGACATCATCAGCACAAATTTCAGGTAGGAGTCTACTTCTGATGATATCGTTCAGAAGGACGATGAAAGCTCTACGACCAAACCATCTAGCTCAAAAAACAAAACTCTATCAAAATGAACAATCATTGTTTCTAATGGAAGTAAAGTACCAATGTTAAAGAGTTAAATGTCAATTAAGAGATTCATTTAGTTTCAAACTTGATACTGAAACTGCTAAATACAAATAGAATAAATATAATCGTTTATTATCAGAAGGGGGTTTTGTGGAGATTTTAGTAATTTTGATATAGTTGAGATCATGAGTCAATGGAAGCTAGACCACCATGGAAAACCTGGAAACACTGGACGGTCGTTTCGTACTATTGTAGTCTATGGTCTATTATGGTCCAGCTTGGTAGTCTAGCTTCAATTAACTTATGATCTCAACTATTGAAATTACTATAATATCCACAAAAACCCCTTTCAATATGTTAAATATATAAGTGACAGAATCAATGGAAAGATTGCAATAATCTAACTTTCGGTAAGGTAAAATAAAATAACAATAAAATAACCATGATTTAAATTTATTGAATACATTCATCCTGGGAGGCAAAATCCAACTCACACCTCCTCGTTGTGCCTCCTGGATTATGGCACTTATCCCATGTACTAACGTTAGCGGTAACATAGGTGGTGGAGATTGGCCTAATCAACCACTCTATCTATACTCACATATGATCATGAATGCTACAAAGAGTCATTGTATAATTATTGAGGGTTCAAAAAAAATGGAAAAAATGAGTCTGCCCAAAAAATAAAACAGAAAAACAGAATGAAAGTGTTATGTAAGGATTCTGCGTAAGCAATGCAAAAACAACTATTGCATCCCGGTAGTTGTGCTGTGCTTCGATGTAGCACTCTTCTCCAGAAGGATCTACTAGGCTTCACCATGTTCCTATAGCTGAAAGGGGGTACCTCCTATGTCGCCTATTGACACTAATGATTTTAATCATGAAATAATCGAATATTCTTGTTTGAATATAGAAATAAAAGCCAACAAGTTGTATAGTGATAAATTTAGTTTAGTTAACGATGAGTTCTAATAATTAGGTTGTCTTCTAGTTTAGATTGACATTTGAATATGGTTATAGACAGAGTATGCTGTATCCTTAAATATTTGGATAATGAATATGTATGCAACTGAAATTATTGAGCGAATACATAGATAACCAATCCCTAGTTTTCTTTTAAAAGAATATTTATTGTTGGAAGTGAAGAAAACAACCAAATTCTTTCTAATGTTAACTTTTAGAATAAATTTTGTAGATGGGTAACTATTATAGATAATGTACTTTTTTTTAATAAACATTAATACATCTTAAGCAGAGATGAATAGTGGCTAACAGTGGAATCCAGTTTGACGCGCGTTTCGTTCTATTTTAGAATTGTCAGCTGAATGTACCTGTAGCTGAGAGTTAACATTCACTCTGAAACTCGAACGCAGTACCCTCGCTTCAAACGCCATCGCGTTATTCACTCGGCCAATGAGTCCTGATAGCCACTTGCTTGTGCGATGGAGTGAAGTTTAAATTCATTTAATATTTTTCATTTGAATCTTCCCATTGATGTTTAGGACTGCAACTGGTCAGTCTGTAATTGGCATATGTGTATACTGTGCGTATTGCCTCGATATAGCAAGAGGCTTTCAGAGCTCACTGGCCGAGTGGATAACGTGATGGCGTTTGAAGCTAGGGTACTGGGTTCGAGTCTCAGAGTGGATATCAACTCTGAGATACAGTTACATCCAGCTGACGAGTCCCAAAAAGGACGAAATGCGCATCTTGGATTTCACTGTTAGCCACTATCCATCGTTGCTTAAAATTAAAATTATTTCAATGAATATAATGGTTAACAGATGTTTAGAATAATTTAGTTCGTAGAGTGTAAGTGAGTGAGTGGGTCGGAATGGGACGGATATTCGGCGTCTTACTAACTATAAGGATATGGATACACTTTGTATGAATAAATAGTGGCTACGCCGATGTGTATTGATATCTTAGGATGCTTTAAGGAAAAGGTTATGTAAGGGTAATGAAACTATTAACAGTGATTGAGGGTAATCTTTCACTATGATAGAATAAACAAATATATGATTTCCTTACCCTTACATAACCTCTTTTATGTTGATTATAATGATTGGTAACTATATTATCTGTTCTACTCTTCACTATTACATTCTAATATATCAATACACATTGATCTAGACCATGTGTATCCGAGAAGTTGATTTCGGTTGCATTCCGAACACTCATTTAAACTTCACAAACTACGCTATTCTAAACATTTGTTAATAATCATATTTATAGAAATAATTGTAATTTTAAGCAATGATGGATAGTGGCTAGCAGTGGAATCCAATTCGCGAGTTTCGTTCTATTCGGAACTCGTCAACTGGATGTACCTTCATCTCAGAGTTGATGTTCACTCGGGAACTCGAACTCAGTACCTTTCACTTTAAACACCATCGCGTTATCCACTGGGAAGATTTAAATAAACAATACTAAGTGAATTGGATTGTAATTTTAGATTCTATGCTGTTTGTTGATGAGAAACCATGAAATAGACTGATGAATTCACTTTATACTGCATTCTTTATTGTTCTTAATCTGTTTAAATTTATCAAAGGATCCAGTTGCATGAAATAAAATTTTAAAAGTGAAGGTTTTATTGGAAAAGATTTTGATGGAGTTTTGTTCTCTGAGCTGGATGGTTTCGGTCGTGGAGCTTTCATCGTCCTTCTAAACGAGATCATCAGCACAAAAGATTAGAACAGTAATATAGTCGAGCTATTACCTCATGAGCTAGTATATAGTATACAACTGGTTAGTTCGCGGTAGTCATCGTTGACCTTGACGAGATCCGGAAAAATGTTCAACGTTTAATCATTTATCGTTTAACATAGACACAATTCAGTTTGATAGATGATTTTGCGAGGGCTCAGTGACGATTCATTGACCTTACAGATGCATATGATTTCATTTAGTTTTCCTTTTTCTAAAGAAATGCTAATGAGTTATAAAAATGATAGGAATACTGGTTAGCGGCCTATGCTCCTCGACGAGGGGTAACAGACGTAAGTAAGTAAGTAAGTAAGTAAGTGATATTCAAATGAAGTGATTCTTATCTGAGTTCTTGATTTTTCTCATTTCAATAGCTCCTTTGGACATAACTGTCTATCATAATTACAGATTATAACTTTGTATCAATAAATCTTTAAGTGATTGATTGAGTTCATCAACATGATCACTTATACTCATTTTTATACCTTATGGCTCTTATTGAACAGAATGGTTACATGCAGTTGTGAATATTCACAGTTATCATCATGTTTTTTATCCTGAGAAGACTAGAGAAAATTGAATGACAGATAGATTAATAGATAGATAGACGAACGTGTAGGTAGATAGCCATCATGATAGCTAGACAGGTATATATATAAATAAACAAATGTAAAAGGAACTGAAGTCAACTTAAAATGAATAACCAACGTGTGATTTAACATAGGATTACTATTTTGTCAAATTAGGACGAAACGGCCGTCCATTGCTTCCAGGTTGTCGATGGTGGTCTAGCTTCAATTGACTGATGATTTCAACTATGACGATACTGAAATCTCTACAAAACCCCTACTGAAATTAGGAACAGTTGATAAGTTGAGAAAGATTTCTGTAAAATCTCAGATGTACGAAATGATATATCGTCAGAGAGCTAAAGCTGTCCTCGCTTTGCTAATCTTCACCTATATATCAGCATCAGATCCAGTTTCGCAGATTCTGAGAACCGCCAAGTTGTATCACCTTATTTCTGTCGCTATTTGATTGGTCTTTACAGTCTCCTACATTGTTTGGACGTTCCATGTACCTATAAAAATTGTTGCTCTGATTGTTAGAAGGGTCATCGGCTACATGACTTCCGAAGAATTACTGGTTTTATCCTGAGACGTCCAAATTCTTCCTCCAACACTCAAGGCTGAGTTTAAATGTTTTAAATTGTTTATTCTGCTCAGTGTAGCAGCAGCTTCAGTAGCGATAGATCTCAATATACACAAAGGGAAAAGCAAGATTCTCCGACACAATACAACATGCGTCAATCAAGTCACACTTGATGGGAAAGCTTTGGAGGATGTAGAAACCTTCACATATTTTGACAGCATGATTGACGAACACGGTGAATCTAATGCAGATTTGAAGACGCGGATCAACAATGCAAGAGCAGCATAGTTACAAGTGAAGAACATCTGAAACTCAAATAATTTGTCAACCAACACCCAGATCAGAATTTCTTGTACAAATGTCAAGACAGTTCTACTGTATGTGGTGGAATATTGAAAAACTACGAAAGCCATCATCCAGAAGATACAGGTGTTTATTAACAGTAGTCTACAAAAAGCGTTTCGAATCCGTTGGCCAGACACTATCAGCAACAAGCTACTGTGTAACA
This sequence comes from Schistosoma mansoni, assembly GCF_000237925.1. NCBI lineage: Eukaryota > Metazoa > Platyhelminthes > Trematoda > Strigeidida > Schistosomatidae > Schistosoma > Schistosoma mansoni. The sequence continues at coordinate 32,662,029 of NC_031496.1, forward strand.
GAATAAACCAGATTCCCTCAAGTGGAGGAAGAAAACAGGGAGAAGAGTTGGCAGTGGATAGGACACAGATTGAGGAAAGAAGCCAACTGAGTCACATAGCAAGTCCTCACTTGGAATCACTAAAGTCGAAGTAGAATAGGAAGATAAAAGAACACATTATGCCGATAAATGGAGACAGATATGAGAAGAATGAAGAACGACTAGATAGAACTAGAAAGTAAGGGTGAAGATAGAGTGGGTTGTAGAATTCTGGTCAGCAGCCTACGCTCCATCGCGTTATCTATTTAGATACTGAGTCCTGATCAATCGCAGTCCCAGACATCAATGAGAAGATTTAAATAAACGATACAAAATGAATTTAAAGTTCATCTCATTGCACAAGTAAGTGGCTTTCTGGAATCAGTAGTTATGTGAATAAGGCGATGGTATATAAAATAAACAGTACCGCGTTTTAGTCCCAGAGTGAACAACAATTCTGAGATGAGGATACATCCAGTTGATCAGTCTCAAATAAGGAGAAACTCACATTCTGGACTCCAATTTTTAAGCCACCATCAATCTTTACTTAAAATGACAGAATAAATTTATGTGATAGCATGATTATTTCAATAAATCAATAAATCAATTAATCAATAAATACAAACCAAATCTATCCCAAATTGTTTTAGTTGTCTAGGTCAAAACAAAAACAAACATTGAGACGTTATTCAATTTAATTTTTCAAATTAAATTAACCCTGGCAACTAATCAAATTCATGACCTATTGATTTTAAGGTTTAGATTATTTAAAAAAAAAAGTGAAATGAATGAAAAAGCGTTCATTTTTAAAAACATGATTATTGAATTTATTTCATTTATAACATTAATTAAACTATATATGATTGTGGGATCGCACTGCTGAGGAGTCCCATAATAGGACGAAACGGCCGTCCACAAATCCCCTTCTGATCATATATGGTTTATCAGAAGGGGGTATTGTAGAGATTTTAGTAATTTTATATAGTTGAATTCATGAGTCAATTAAATATAGACCGCCATGAAAAACTTTGAAGCATTGGATGGCCATTTCATCCTATTCTGATAATTATCCTATTTAATTGTCATTTAATAAGTGAGAGAAAATACTCCATCCGTCGACTCCTTCAAAAGAAAGTTGGATCAGCTGAGAGACCATCATTGCCTGGACTAACACAGGCCATCAAGCCTCCTGTCCCTTCTAAACTGAAACTGAAACTAATTGTTAGGTTATTTAAATTAATAGTTTATAATTGATATTTTTTTAATGGTTAAGTGTTTAAATGAAATGCAAGACATTTTAATTGAACCTGTTCAAGAATATTTCCAATGATTGTGATTGTTATTTATAAGCCTTATAAAAACAATACTATCGACACCCGCGAATGTCCTGGTACGGCCGAGAGTGAATAGAGTCCGCTCTCTCTATCTCTCTCTCTCGAAATGCTCTCACATATCCACGCATATATAGCCGCTAACAGGGAATTCATACTAACTGCCTTCTCGTGGCATTACTGTTGTTTACGAAATTGAGAGGACGAAAAACGAATGTCCGGCCGGGTCGGTGGACACGGTGAGTTCACCTAGGGGATTTGGAAAACCCTAATTCCAAACCTATGGTGCACATGGGCTCCAGTATCCTGAAGGAACAAATGGTGTATAAACCAAGTTTTGGTCACCCTCTACCATGAGACTGCCTCTCCTTACGATGCTCTACTGCCTTGTGGATCAGATCTTTAGGTCAAAGGTTCCGGATTTGACCCTCTAAGAAAACTACCTGCTTCAGTTTTGACACCCGGGCAGTATCACAGTGTTTACACAAATCAAATGAGATTTGTGTGGCGCATATATATCTGGTGCTTCCTTGTACCAATATTTGTGTTTAAATAAATAAATGAATAAAAGTACTAGGGATGTTAGTAAAAAATTGCAATTCAATAGTTGAATTCATGTGTTCATTTAAGCTAAATCACTATTAAAAACCTGAAAGCATTGGACGATCTTTTTGTCCTACTATGAGACTACTCAGCAGTGTGCGTTCACCATCCTGAACAAAAGGGATTCGAATCAAGAACCTTCGGTGTCGCGTGTGAACGCTTAATTTCTAGACCACTGATCAGGTCAGCATACTACGTCGTTAATTTTTAACGTCAACCAATTAACTGAATCGCACCACCGTTAATCAATGTCTTCAGTGACTCATTATCTCATATGAGACCCGTTTGAACTTGGTATTGCTTACTTAAATCTTCCCATTGATGTTTAGGACTATAATTGATCAGTCTGTTGTTGACATATGTGCATCTTGTGCGGATCACCTCGATATTGTCTTGATTTACAAGCATTCTAAGTAAAGATGGATAGTAGCTAAGACGCGCGTTTCAGGACTCGTCAAGCGGATGTGTGTCCATCCCAGAGTTGATGTTCATTTCGAAAGAGAATTGTCGATTTCAGTCCTAAACAACAATGGGGAGATACAAGCAGACAATACCAAGTGAATTTAAACTTCACCACATAGCACAAGCAAGTGGCAGTCAGGACTCAATAGCTAGGTGGATAATCAGATGGCGTTTGAAGCGAGCGGTATTACGTATAAGTCTTGCTGTAAACATGATCTCTGAGATGCAAATACATTCAGTTGACGAGTCCCTGATAAGATGAAATGCACGTCCTGGATTCCACTGCTAGCCATTATATATTCACTTAAATCTTCATTTAAGTTTCAAAGATAATGCAGCAGCTATTTGGAAGATTCTTCCGGTCTCCTACATTGTCCGGACGTTCCATGTACCTATAAAAATTGTCGCTCTGGTTGTTAAAAGGGTCATCGGCCTAATGACTTCCGAAGGAACTCGGCTTTCATCATGAGACGTCATAATTATTCCTTCAATTCCCAGGACAGAGTTTAAATGGTTTGAATAATTTTTTCTGGTTAGCCTGTTAATAGCGAGTTGGGGTAGTTAACCCCATGCACAACCCTCCTCTTTCACCCAGGCTTGAGACCGGCAGTAGCCTCCGGAAGAGCTGCAGTCGAAGTTTTCAAAGATAGTGGTTCAATTATAAACATATTTTATTTTGAGTGGCTTAATTTTTATTGTAGAAAATGTAAATAAAGTTAGAATAATAATTAAGAAGAATTTTGAAGAAGTATTAAGGCTAGTGGTTTTGGAAGCTCTGAAGTTTACATAAGCGGGGCAATTGCAAAAACCTAGCTTCTGATCATGGTTTCAACAGTATAAATATGATTAAAACAGTTTTTGAGAAATTTCTAAATATTCTGTTTATGAATGTGATAGATGAGTTGCTCTCGATGAAATAATTCCTTTATTTCAAGATGTTCTATTCTTAAGCTTCTTACAAATTCTTTACTACTTACTCTTAACTTTGTAAGATAATTCTCTTAAACAAAATATTGAATAGAACATAATTGAATGATTAACTTTCATAACTCATAGAAAGTCATAAATCAATAAATATTAATGTAAGTGATTAAACAAAATAGTTTATCAATCTACCTAATGCTCAATTTATTCATAATTATTAAATCAAAATTTTTCATAGTTGAAATCATGAGTCAATTGAAGCTAGACCACCATGGAAAACCTGGAAACACTGGACGGCCGTTTCGTCCTATTATGGGACTCCTCAGCAGTGCGCATCCACGAACCCGCTCGCGCGAGATTCGAACCCAGGACCTACCAGTTTCGAGCCGGAGCCCTTAACCGATAGACCACTGAACTGGCATCCAACGGTGTTAATGTCTAACTTCAACTGATCCACGAAGTTGAGCAACCATTCACCAATTGTCTTCAGTGAGTTCCTATCTCACAACAGACGTGGTTTTGAACTCTGTTTTTTGAAATTTGTTAATGATACCTATAAATTTAGTTTATCATTTAAGTTAATGATAACAAAGTCAATTTAAGATGACTTTTGATTATGAAATTTGTAATAATCAAAGTACTTTTAAAAGATTTCCTAATTGCAAAATTTACATTCATTTAAATCATTCATTATTTTTGGAATAGATACCCTGAGTTGTTAATTGGTAGACTGTTTAAACATCTGGTCTACCTGTTCCTGTCATCTAAATATTTCAACAAGTTATCTAATTTCATTTGTTTGTTTTAATACATCATTATGCCTATTAATCGCATAACCTATTCAGGCGCGTTTCTGAAAAGTGTAAGACCTTTCGTTATAAAGGTTACAGAAGGCCTAATCAGAGATATCGTGGTTGCTGGCAATATGCAACGAGATGAATGTACATTATTCACATGTCGATTGACTAGGCTGCTAAATTCTAACTGGCGATCACTTAATATTTATCGTCAGGAAGGACGAAGAAGTAAGAAACGGAAACTTGTTGAAGTACTTTGTGCTGAGAATTCTATATTGTACCAAAAATATAATATTGAATAAAGTTAACAATAATAATAATTCAGTTTTTAACACAGTGATCTAGAACTACAGCGCTCGCGTTCGAGACTGATAGGTCCTGGATTCGAATCTTGCAAGGTAGGATCATGAATGCGCACTATTAAAAGAGTCCCACACTAGGACGAAACGGTCGTCCAGTATTTTCAAGTTTTCCATGATGGTCTAGCTTCGATTGACTCATGATTACAATTGTAAAAATAATAACTTTTTTTCCTGTTTGTACATGTAATTCATTTTAGGGTCAGGGTCACTTACATAAGGTCAAATTACCTTGAACCAATTCAGTCTATCATTTCGATTTTTTGGAATGATTTCACAAAAAAAAGTAGTTTATAATTACATATCTAATCATCTTTGTAAAGAGAACATTCACTTTTCATTTTTGTGTAAATTAGAAATAAAAAGCAGTAGCCAATTAGAGACTGACCAGTTGCAGTCCTAAATATCAATGGGAAGATTTAAACAAACAATACTATAATTATCCTTTTAATTAAATAATAATAATGCGATTGTAATTATAGTGTAATGTATATTACTAATGTCGATGGATATAAGTAGTATTTATCATCGATCGAAAGTGAAATACCTGTCGGCAGAAGGTTAAGAAGATCAAAGAAAAGAGAATGAGAACAAAGAATAATTGATGTAGAAATGAAGTGAGAGACGATTGATTGACATTTTGCAAATGAAGTATTTACTGTATGATTCTCAGATTTTACTAAGAGATCCTGTAATTTTGAGTTGAGATACACTCGACTGTCCCCATTTGTATTCTCGTTCATTACATAAGTAATTATCGTAGTCGATGAATATTCATTCATTTGTCTCATGAATCATTTTGATTTGTTTATAATCTAACATATGACAGTATTATCAGAAGGGGCTTTATGGAGACTTCAGTATTTGCATGGTTGAAATCATGAGTCAATTGAAGCTAGACCACCATGGAAAACCTGAAAACACTGGACGTGGATGCGCACTGTTGAAGAGTCCCACAATAGGACGAAACATCTTCCAGTATTGTTTAATAAAACAAATAGCTGTAATCACTTAATGAAATAATGAAGATTTATTGCTTAGATGATTGTTTTTAATGTTGTCAAGTTCTCTGAACTAGAAGGGTTGTTGAATTATGAAAACTTCAATGCCGTTTTGGATAATATCATCAGAGCATACCTCATAAACCTAAAGTGTTCAGTTAATCAAAGAGAACTCAAGACATTCAAAATACATAATCTATGTTACATTCAAAGAAGATACGTGGATCAAAGTTGAAAATTACATCAATTATAGATTAGTATATAAGAAGAAGCAATACACATTGAGGAGAAATCATAGGAATTATTCAAAGGCTGACTATCTATAGAATAAATTTGGTGTGGAAGATAGAAGCTAATCTTATAAGTCACTTAATATCAATCACAAAACTGACTGACTATCATGGGTAAAATCAGTTAAGGTCAGATATGTTGTAAACAAGAATTTACAATTGAAGACGAAAAGTATGATATAAAACAATTTATGATTGGCAACTAAAGTTAGGATAGCTCGGAATCAAGTAGATGATTTGGACTTCGCAGATAACCTAGCCCTTCTATCCCATACACACGAACACCTGCAGATGAAAACAACTAATGCAGCAACAGCCTCTGCATCAGTTGGCTTCAACATACAGAAAAGACAAAGCATCATCCTCAATACAACATGGGTAACAACAACCCAATTACACTTGATGGAGAAACTCTGAAAGAGGTGGAATCTTTCACGTCCCTGAGAAGTATCATCGATGAATAAGGAGGATTGGATGAAGACGTAAGGGTGAGGATTGGCAAAGCAAGGATAGCATTCCTACAGTTGAAGAACATATGAAACTCAAAACAACTGTCAACCAATATCAAAGTCATAATCTTCAATAAGAACGTCAAAACAGTCAGTTATATTCTAAGGAGCTGAAATGTGGAGAAGTATCACAACCATCATCAAAAATGTGGAAGCATTTATAAACAGTTGTTCCCGTAAGATACTGAATGTCTGTTGGACGCATACCATCGGCAACAATCTGCTGTGAGAGAGAACAAACAAACTTCCAGTTGATGAGGAAATTAAGAAAAGACGATGGAAGTGAATCGGACACACATTGAGAAAATCATCAGACTGCATGACGAAGCAAGATTTCGGAATGTTAACATCGTTTTCACTATCAACTAGATAACAAATGATTACACTGTTGAAAGTAGGTTTTTCTTTTAATCTTTATGTTTATGAAATTCCCCCCAGGATACAAGCACTAACCATCCTTTCAGTTTTTATGATGTATATACAGTGGCAATTACATCTACATTGACAAATACTGCTTAAGGTAACACTAGGTGGGATTATGTCTATTTTTGATTATTTCAATAACTATATAGCTTGGTACGAGGAGGGGATAACTTCACAGATGGATATGCCTTTTTACAGCTATATGGTCAATTTAAATTTCCATTAACACATCTCAGTATATCATCTTTAGCCTTAATTATGAGTTTTCTCACCATTTCTCTTGAAAGAATCAATATTGTCCTTATTTGTTTGTAAGCCATGGAGATGAATTTAGCTTACTTACTTACTTACGCCTGTTACCCCTCGTCGAGGAGCATAGGCCGCTCACCAGCATTCTCCATTCAACTCTGTCCTGAGCCTTCCTTTCCAGTTCTTTCCAGTTACTATTCAGCCTTTTCATATCGGCTTCTATTTCCCGGCGTAGTGTGTTCTTTGGCCTTCCTCTTTTCCGCTTCCCCTCCGGATTCCAAGTTAGGGATTGAGTCGTGATGCACATTGGTGATTTCCTTAATGTATGTCCGATCCACTTCCAATGTCTTTTCCTAATTTCCTCTTCAGCTGGAAGCTGGTTTGTCCTCTCCCATAGAAGAGGAACTCCGCCTGTAGCTCTTCTAGAGTTACTGCCGGTCCCAAGCCCGGGTAAAGGAGGAGGGTTGGGCATGGGGTTAGCGACCCCATCCCGTAGAAAAGCTAACTCGCTAAAAAAACGCTAACCAGAAAAAATAATTCAAACCATTTAAACTCTGCTCTGGGAGTTGAAGGAATAATGACGTCTCATGATGAAAGCCGAAATTCTTCGGAAGTCACGAGACCGATACACCTTCTAACAACCAGAGCAACACTCTTTATAGATGAATTTAGGCTATGAATGAATTCATTTGACCATGTAATGGTTGTTCTTGTTTTCTATCTGTTAAAATATCTGTTAAAACATATCCCAAGAATGATAAGCAAAAATGAATAGTGGCTAGCAGTGAAATCCAGGCCGCGCATTTCGTCCTATTCGGGACTCGTCAGCTGGATGTACCTGCATCGCAGAGTTGATGTTATCTCTGGGATTCAAACCCAGTACCTTTCATTTTAAACGCCATCGCATCATCCATTTGGCCACTGATTCCCGATAGCCAAGGATAAAAAAAGACACATATTTGTTTCATCTTATCTACGATAGTATTTAAAAATCAATAACTATATACACGGACTATATGACGATTCGTTAAAGATCTCATATGGCAACCATATAGCTGAAAACAGTGTAATAATGTTGGTAATCGAACGTAATTATATCTCAACAAGAATACTATTTCAGGGAGTGAACAGTTTGTAGAAATTAGTTTGATATGACTGATACCACCATCTGAATAACACTTTAAAACCAGTAAGTAATAGGAAATTATAAATATTTTGCTAATAGAGATTCTTTCACCTGTTGAGATAAGATGGTGGTTGGAGGTGGTCAACAGGAAACCCCCGGACCCGTATTTCGTGCTACTTGGCACTCGTCAGCAAGTTGTACTGTAATCTTGAGGGAACTGGTACTCCCTGACGGATTCGATCCTGTTTCACTCAGCTTCACAGTCAGAGATGTTACCACTGAGCTATTTGCGCCACCAATTAGTTCACAACCCTGGTCCACGGTTTTTTGTTAATCACCTCCAGCCACCATCTTATCTCGACATAGTATACACAGTGTCGAGCCACTTAGACTAGTGGCCACATTTCAACTTGAACGATAGCATTCGATCAGCACTAAGAAGGACTTGACATGCATGACATTGATCACCAACCAGTGATCAATCAACTGTGATTCATTTATCTGGTCATACATTACTCTTAGATGATAAGTTTTGATGAATTATATATTGTCTTTTTGACGAAGATTATGAAAATGTATGTCATTTTACAGTAGATTGTTTAAGAACTTTGAGTAATGTAGGGGTATCCATTGAATATTCAGTGTTCAGTTATTTCGTGATACTCAGAAGAGTTGATCATTTTCTTATTCACATCTGTTTGCTATAAATATATCATTGTAGCTCATCCTGACATACTGGTTGAAAAACGTAAATGAAGGGAAAAGTTAAGCCTAAAAATAAAAACTCTAGTCAAAAATTACACACGTATATAGATAACTTATGCTTCTTTTGATGAAATTTTATTGTCTAAGCTAGATGGTTTGGCTGTAAAGGTTTCATCATTCTTCTGAACAACATCATTAAAAACAAACTTCAAGTAGAAATGAAATGTTCAAATTTCTGCACAAATGACTCACAGCTTGTCTTGTAGACTTCGATATTGATTGGGTTCATGTTTACCCCATTTACACAATGTTCGAAAATGTACAATACCATACAATTACTTTATTATTAGAAAAAAAAGAATAATTTCACACCTTCAACTAAGTTTATACATTTCACTACTGTAGAGTCGCACAATAAGAGTAAACTACCTTCCAGTACTTCCATTTTATTTAATTATTTATTTAACACATAAATATTGGCACAAAGGGGCACCGAATACATATGCGCCACACAAATCTCATTTGATTTGTGTAAAGACTGTGATACTGCCCGGGTTTCAAAACTGAAGCAGGTAGTTTTCTTAGAGGGTCAAATCCGGAGCCTTTGACGTAAAGATCTGATCCACAAGGCAGTGGAGCATCGTAAGGAGATGCAGTCCCATGGCAGCTTGTGACCAACGATTTATTCATACGCCATTTGTTCCTTCAGGATACTGAAGTCCATGTATACCATTGGTTCGAAATCAGGGTTTTTCCAACTGCTCTAGGTGAATTTTCCATGTCTACCAACCCGGTTAAAGTGCCGGACATTCGTTTTTCGTCCTCTCAATTTCGTAAACAACAGTAATGCCACGAGAAGGCAGTTAGTAGGACTTCCCTGGCAGTGGCTGCATACGCATGGCCATGTGAGAGCATTTAGCGACTGAGAGCGGACTCTCCTCACTTTTGGCCGTATCAGGGCATTTGGGGGCCAGGTTTTTTCATGATGATCTAGTTTCAATTGATTCATGATTTAAAATACTAAAATTACTAAAAATTTCTACAAAACCGCCCTTCTAAATAAAAATTTATATTATACAGTCAAATGAATAAATAAATGAACTTGAAGTTCATTACATGATAAGGTCAAAAAAGTGTAATTGAAACATTCTATAAACTTAAATATAAATTAAACATTATTACATTAGTAGGTTAATTTAATTAATTAATCACAAGATGTAATAACCTTATATAATTTATCAGAACGAGGTTTTGTGTAGATTTTAGTAATTTTATATAGTTAAAATCGTTAGTCAGTTGAAGCTAGACAACCATGAAGAACATGGACAGTCGTTTCGTTCTATTGTGGGACTCGTCAGTATTGCGCATCCACGATCCCGCTTCGCGAGATTCGAACCCAGAACCTATTAATCTCTAGCGCAATTGCTTAACCTGTAGACCACTGACCACTTTGGTATCTAACGGTGTTAATCTCTAACTTCAATCAATCCACGAAATTGAGCAACCAATCACCAATGTCTTCAGTGAGTTGATGGTGAATGGTTGTTCAATTTCGTGGATTGATTGAAGTTAAACATTAACAGCGTTGGATGCTGGTCAGCTTAATGGTTCTAGGGGTTAAGCGCTAGCGCGCTAGACTGATAGATCCTGGGTTCTAATTGCTCGAGGCAGGATCGTGGATGTGCACTGCTGAGGAGTCCAACACTTGGACGAAACGGACGTCCAGTATTTTCAGGTTTTCCATGGTTATCTAGCTTCAATTGACTCGTGATCTCAACTAATGCAATTAATATAATATCCAATAAACCCTTCTGATATTAGTCTATTGTCAATACTACTACAAACTACTGAAATTTACTTGTAGATTTTGTATATGTATAGACTAGAGATTATAATAAATAGACTAAACTGAACCTAGTTCAATACATTTTTTAAAGAGAAAAATTTATTCCCAAATGAATCACATTTGAATTCATTAGGTATTTAGTTAGTTTCACTATGTAGAACATTTACATTGAATAAATATTAAGTAGCAAGTAATGTGATATCTGTCTAGTCTTTAGTATTAACTAAATCCTATTAGTTAACTTGTAACGTATGCAACAGTTTCAATGACTCAATATCACGGGATAAGAGTTCAAATTTAACAGGTAGTGTCACTCCCCTCGAGATTGAAGCTATGTCCTGTTGATGAATGACAGCTGGTACAAAATCAAGAAACATAAATACTGAAATTATTTATCTCATTAATCAATTTCGAACCATTAGGAATGTTAAGTGGTTAGTAGTATTTAATAGGAAACCCTGTTTGACTTAGATTTCGTGTTCGTTGGCATTCGTCATTAACGTATACCTTGGATCTTCAGGCACCTAGTACATCCTCTCAAATTTGAACCCTGGTCACTCACAGTCTGAGACTAAATATATCACATCGAAATGCTTCAAATAACAGATACTAATTTCAAATGGAGTTTATCAAAAAGTTTAAAATTATTGTAGAGTGGCGTAGTTACTCTTTGTTATATAAGGTATTCATAGCGAACAGGTCTCGTAGTACCAGAATTTCACGTAATAGATGATAATCATTAATATATTTTTTCTCCAGTTAACTGAAGAACTTTCAATATTATCATTGTTTTCAGATAAGTGTACTAGGAACTATAAGTTTTTGAAACAAATAAGATGCTAAATACCATACATCAATACGTCGATAACGCATTCGAATTTCGCTGTCAGTATCGACACTGCAATAAATGTATATCCAGTTACCAAGTCCCGAAACAGAAGATTTATGTGTCTTGGTTTCCAATTCTATCCATTCAACAAATGATGTGAACTTGACTATTCTTAACGAATAACACTGATAGTTATCATTTTTCATGTATACTGTACGTTCATTCAGACACATTTGTATAAGTTATAAAAAACAGCTTCACAAATAACAATGTTAATTGTAATTTCATTGAGAAACATTACCATAATGAATAGAATTTCTGTATTTCAGAGTGCCGGTGTTTTGTAACCAAGGAGCTAGTGATAATGTTGTAGTGGACAACAACACGAATGGGGACAATCAAATATATTTGAGCATAAAATTACAAAATATCTTACTAAAATGTGAGTAATATATAGTAAATATCAGAAGGCGTTTTCGTGGAGATTTTTGTAATTTTTTGTTGTAGATAAAATCATGAGTTAATTGAAGTTAGACCACCATGGAAAACCTGGAAGCATTGAACGGCTGTTCCGTTCTATTGTAGGACTCGTCAGCAGTGTGCATCCACGATCCCGCATCACGAGACTCGAACCCAGGACTTACCAATCTCAAGACAGAGCACTTAACCTCTAGACGACTGAGCTGGACGGCGTCCAACACTGTTAATGTCTAACCCCAAAATAGTTAATTTGCAAAATACTAATCTATCGTCTCAAACTTGACTTTTCCTTTTTCAAATATCAGTCCATTGTCTCAGATTTCATTGTTCATACATTTTCATACCTATTGCTTATGGTTTCCGTTCCTTCCTTATCAATCTTCTACATGAAATACATTCTACGCCTGACCATCATTACATACTACTTATGTCGGTATAAGTAACGCACACCACAATATGATTGACAAATCATTGTTATCCACATTCGGAATAAAAAAGCTTTATCTCTTTTTTCAGTGATTTATTATTATCTCATATGATTACGTAACTCCGCCTGTAGCTCCTGCGGGGGCTACCGCCGGTCCCAAGCCCAGGTAAAGGAGTAGGGTTGGGCATGGGGTTACCGACCCCATCTCGTTGAAAACCAACTCGCTAAAAAATCGCTAACCAGAAAAATTATTCAAACCATTTAAACTCTTCCCTGGGAGTAGAATGAATAGTTATGACGTCTCATGATGAAAGCCGAATTTCTTCGGAAGTTATGAAGCCGATGCACCTTCTAACAATCAGTGCATATGATTACATATCTTATATCTTTTTGAAACTGTATTACCTAACCTATTCGAACAATATTGTTAAACTTTTGACATGAACTAATTCGAACTATTAAAGATTAGGTTCATTTATCATAGTAACTGTTGATTTCCGTCGGTGTAAAAAAAACCAAATCCCCCCCAAAAACAATGTTTTCCTTCTTCTTAACAAATACCAAACAACCTCATTTAGTTTATAATCAAATAATACACGGTTATAACGTAAAACGTATTAAAAAGTCAATATTCTATTAACAATGTTATATATTCGAAAGAACAAAGATAATATACAAATCATTGAACAATATATATATATATAAAGGCTAAAGGTGACATGATTGTTGAAATGACATTACTTATGTCAAAGATTGGAAGGGAAAAGAAAGAACAACTATCATGTTCATGTTCATATATTCAAAAAGAGTTCAATATCCATATAGGTAGTTCTATATCATTGTATACTGTTAGTACATTCGTTTATATGTAATATAAACTTAAGGAGGTGAAATAAACTCAAAATCTCTGAAGGATAACACTTTTTATTAATACAGATACAAAATGTAACTCGTATAAAAAGAAGAAAAAAAGAAAAAAAGAAAAACAAAAAAGAAAAAAGAAAGAAAGAAGGAAGTAGATCTACATAATCATCAACTAATACATAACATAAAGTATAATGAATGAATGAATGAACATTCAATTTCTTTAGTTTAAAAAGTCAATTCATTCATCAAACGAAATAGATAAAGAAGAGTAATAGACTACTAACAAAACTACTAATTATGATGATTAAATTAAATAAGAAAAAGGATAGACATTGAAAAAATGAACAAATCAAATAATCAATACATTATAGGTATATATATATATATATACACATTCTGATAAAGTTATTCATTCATTATATCTGTACCTATGGGTAGATTTGTATCACCGCCAATATTACGTAATGTAATACATAATTTATTTAATATATTAATAAAACGATCTATACCGGTATAATCAATTTCACCACGTTCCCATGCATACATACGTTCATTACTTTCTATTTCTAATTGTGTATGATATAGGCATAAATTTTTAGCACCATAATCAATATTTGCTAAATCACCGGCTATTCCAGTCTAATTGTTTAGGTGGTAAATAGGAGAAAAAAAAAACAGAAAACATATTTGGTCAAATAGTTGATAAGGGAAAATTTATGTATCTAATTAAAAAAAATACAGTTACGATTTGTGTTTTGTTTTTTGTTTTTTTTTATGAAAGGGGGGGCATAAAATGGAAGCAAGAAATGCAAAGAATACACAATACTAACTACTTTCTACACTAAACACACACACACACACATAAACGAGATTAAATGATAACATAGCAATCAATTTGAAAAAAAACAAAAACAAACATGAATAGGCTAGAAAACACAACATTAGAGACTATCTCACTGAATTCTGATAATCATACAGCAAACAGTGAATTTGTAAAATAACAATCAATTGTCTCAATCTTAACTGTTTCTTCTGCAAATATCAGTTGATCTTTTCTGAATTCATTGTTCATGCATTTTCGTACTGATTAAGCTACATTTCTAGTTCTTTCCTTATCGCTCTTCTGCCAAAATAAATTCTACGTCTAACCATCACCATATACTACTTATATGGATATAAGTAGACCACACTACAGTAGTATGTATGCTTTTCAACTTGATATTACAATGAAAGTTAGATTAATTTTATTTAATTATATTGGATTGAAAAGCTGAGCTTAGATTAAAGTCATTTGAAATTTATAGTAACTATGAAACCAATCAAAAGATGGTTAGTAATGGAGGGGGGTGTTATTTCATTCCTGTAAATAAGATATCCAAACAGTGTTCATCCACAACTCAGTCAAGTCTAGTGACTAGAGTATAGGGTGAGTTTGTATGGTAATAACTAACAAAAAAAACAGGATAGTTGACTAATTTTAATTCTTCTTTCCTATTTTACTTTTCGAGTATAATTTAGTTATAAATAACAATAAATCTAATTTAGTTTTGTGTTTAGCTGTTTGAATCTTTTGATTAATGTTTAAGACTACAATTGGTCAGTCTGTTACTGGTATATTTGCATCCTGTGCAGATCGCCTCAAATTACAAGTAGTATTAGCAGAGAGATGGTAGCTAACAGTGGATGCTTTAGTGATAGACAGACAAATGAGGATCAAACGATCAAAGTCGTCGGATTAAGAAACATCCAGCTGACGAGTCACAAATTGAACAAAACGCACTTTTTGGATTCCACTGTTAGCTACCATTCATTCCACCATTAAATTTAACATAAACATCTAGAAGGCAATTGCACCAAGAATTAAATCAACAGATTATCAAAGAATTCAAGATGACAAACAAATAAAGTTCAAAGATATTCAAATGATCACACTAATAATGATAAAATAAGAACCACACATAGAAGTAGACATAGCGGGAGAATAAAGAATAAAACTGGTGGATGTTAAATAGAAAATAATAAGCAGAACACTTTTTTCAATTAAGGATTCAGCCTACAAAACGAGTTAGTTTTGGCAAGTATTTTTAACCATATATACCTTAATATGTTGTTTTCAACAGTTATAATTTGTTATCAAGTAGACCATTATGGTTTGAAAGCGGAGCAACTTCATAAAAGCCAACTAAGCTTTTCTTATGCAACGTAGATTTCATTGACTAACAACGGATTAGGATTAATAAAACATTCAATACAGATGGATGAAATAAGGCGAGCCGACTAATTATTGATATAAAGATTTTTTTAAAGGTTAACATTGAAAGATACTATACGAAGGAGATACACATTCTTTACAGTTATTTATAAAGAGTGAACCACACTCTTAAATGACCTAGGTTTTTGGTACTGATTAACGAGCTAAGCATAAAGTAACACATCATTTTCTATGCTGAAACGTCTGTGAATGGCTAATGTTTTTCTGTATATTCTCACATAGTTTCTAATTTAAGAGTTCGAATTCATGACTAAAATGAATAGCAAATTTAAAATTGAACATGTTATTCAAATGTAGAACATAAAATTAACATTCATAACTATTTCGTATTATTGTAGTACACATTAGAAATTGGTAATGATATTTCATTATAGAATGATTACCAATAAGCTTTACAGATACTACTAGTTGTCTGAATAGTTCAAACTTCTCTTACTAGTGATTATAAATTACGATACTGTATTTGACAAGGTATGATATTATCATCAATTTGGCTATTCCTTCTTATTATTAGATTGATCTGATAATCGTAGTACCTGTTTGAGATATATTGAAAAACCAGCTTTTTTTACTCATATATCCGTCTTCGAATATAATAGGGGTTTTTTTAGAACTTTTCTTAATAGTATACTTGGTATACCGTTGTCAGTAGAGTTCAAGATTTGGACTTGTCAGTTGGATACACCCACATTCTATTGTTGATGTCCATACTAAAATTCGAACCCAGTACCTTTCTCGTTCAAACTCCTAAAGTGTCTCTGTTACATTATTGAAAAGCATGAGTTGAAAACTTAATCCACATAAATTGACTATTAAATCATACTAGTTTTACACTTTGGCTGACAAAATAAGATCAATGGCAAATGAAGTCAAATAGATCTGTTATTGTTCGGTTCTATGAGAAACAAGCTAATCATCCTTCTACGAACAATTATAACGTTTTCAGTGACCCCTTCATATAATTTCGTAGATTTACTCAGTCACTCTGCGAAGTCCACAATAGAGTTCTTAAATAAGAACAAAAATATTCAGAGCATCAACGGCCAACTGATATCATAAGCTGGTTAAATTCAGCTAAATCAAACCTGACAAAGGATGTGTCATCTTAGCACCTCAGCAATAATAAAAACACACATACCAAAATTCAAAATCAAAAACTATTTGGGCCTACCATTGGTGAGAAGAGGTTCTTATGTTTTAAGGAATTAGATACAAAAAATCTAGGTGTACAAATTGCTCAAAGAACCTGAAAATCAAATAAAAGCGCTGGCTATGGTCTATATACCTTGCTCGACAAGAGCAGATAACTGGTAGATGTACATAGACGAGACCATATTAAGGAGCTTATCCTTTACATATAATGGTTGTGTTTCTACTAGTGAAAGTAAGTGGAAGCCTTGCTGCATAGAAAGTTTTTTTATCGCTGTCACTAAGGTTGACAATGACCAGTTTTCTCACCTAATAAAAAAAATATCAACACATAATGGAGAAACAACTAACTCTAAGTATCATTGGATCATAGGGCCATAATCATTTATAAAAACTGAGAGACTTTAATGAAAAACAAGATTTCAAATGATTGAAGGAATGATGTTATAATCACATAGAATCAGTGTTCACCAAACGTTAAATCTACATAGCATGCATTGGTGTAATCATGCAGTAGGGAAAAACTACCCCATATAAGATTATTTACATAATTATTATGTATACATATAAGATGTTTACCGCAATCATTCTATTGAAAGAATTAGACTTATGATATCCTTTATTTAAGCTCTCATTATTGATTAGTTGATTTTCATATAGTTTTCGAGGACATCCATGTTTTGTTTTGCGTTTCACCTTTGATTGCCATGTTTTCTGATCGAATTTCATAGGATTCGGTATCGTTGCATCATTCGTCTGTAGACCGTTACATATTGATGATGACCGTTTCGCCTTTGCTTGATTCAAATAATCCGTTGAATGAGAACTTGTTATCATTGTGTCATTGTCAAGTTGTATGATATTTTCAGCACTATAACTTTGTTTCAAATGAGAAGACAATATATTGTTTCTCTTTCTTTTTAAATTGTCTTCATTATATAAGCATGACTTAAAGTTTTGATGGTGAGGTTTCCTCTTGCTATGAGTAGTCACATTAGTAGTAGTAGTAGTGGTGATAATATGATCAAATTGTTTACCATTCAAATAAGCAATGTCTAAACCACGATACTGATTACTTAATTGATTATTCAACTCTAATGTTTGATTTAATTGAATATTTGACGATCTATTGTTGGTGATTCGATGCTTATAATTTGTTTCGAAACCAAAATTCACAATAGGAAACCTTTGGAGTTGTTCCGCACCAAGATCAAAGTTATTAGGAAGTGTATTACAACTTACGGAGAAATTCTTAGAATCATTCTTTATCAACTTCTTTTTAAGCATATCAGTTAATGATGTAGTTTTAGTGAGTTTTTTACAATTACTTTTTATGGGATGAAAAGTTTTCATCGTAGGTTTGAATGAAGTTTCAAAACTATAACGTCGGTGTTTTTTGAATACTTGTCGAGTTTTTGAGTTATAACCGGAAGATAATTTTCTCATCCTTATAGGACATAATAATCGTTGATGTTCTCTAATTAGTTTTTCATAACATTTATGACAGTTTAACGAGTATTGTGATGCTGATTTAGACTTTTCCACCGATTCAGATTGTACAGAATTTATAAGAGATACGTTTGCAACTGATGTAGGTGATGGTTGTTTCGGTATAGCCTGAATATCAGCTGATTTTGGTTCCTGACTTTGAGGCTCCATCTTATGTTGAAAATCATATTTCACGATATCACTTTCATATTGTTGGTTATTTTGTTCTGTTGTACCGTGATGTTGTACAATATCCAAATTATTCTTTTCAAAATGATGTTCATGAAATTCTTCCCTGTCGGTATAATGATTACATGGAGGATTTTCATGATGACTTGAGTGTTTTTCATCCAACTTGTGACTTATTTCGTGCTGTTGATATTCATGGTCGTTAGCATGAAATTGATTTTCATGAGATGAATTTTTTTTCATAGTATGTTCTTCTCGACAATAGTTCACCCCAGACAATGAAAGATCAAATTGTGGAGGCAATGGTGTTTCAACACATGTTTGATGATGTTCAACAAATCTATTACTTTCATCAATTCGTTGTCCTCTATGTAAATAATCCCAATTAGTATCATGAAATTCTGGATGATAAGGTAATTGTAAATTATCTTCCGGTGTTATGAAGGAATGATTTCGTCTATTGGCATTATCAATATATTTTTCATGAGGAGAAGGATACATCTGAGTGAACGAGTTATTATGATTGTAACTGAGGTTTTCATTTGTATATAGATGGGACTGATCACATCTATTGAATGAATCTTGAATTGGATCATATTTTCTTAGGCTATCCAATGAAATATGACTTAAATACTAAGGGTACACATATAGATATATATGTGAGTGAGACAAAATTGTGCAAATCGCAAGCAATTAAAAATGATGATTAGTTAAATGTAATTGAATCAAGCAAAATGAGCCAAATTGTATATTACATAGTTATAAACATCATATTGATCATAATCAGAGAGACAAGTAAAGAGTGAGAATTCGAAACACAATGATTATCATGACGACAACAACAACAACAACAGCGACAAGCAAACCACCAACACATTAAATTGTATCCACATACAGTTAGTTTTTAGATCAAACGAAATGTAAGAAGAAAAATTACAAAAAAAAAACAGTAGTTAGAATGTATTATATATTTATATTTATATATACACATATATATATGATTGAATGATCAAACTGTACAAATAACATGATGGTTGATAAATTATATGTTGAACATATACAAAATACATATTATTCAGTAGAATCTTTCATTTTTCAAATGACTAATCAGTAGTTTCATAGTTGAAAGAATGAGTCAGTTGAAGCTACACCACCAAGGAAAACCTGGAATCACTGGACGGCCGTTTCGCCCTATTGTGGGACTCTTCAGCAGTGCGTATCCACAACCTCGCCTCTCAAGATTCAAACCCAGAACCTACAAGTCTCGAGCCACAGCACTTAACCGATAGACCACTGAGTGACTGGCTTCAAGACCATTGGTGAATGGTTGCTCAACTTCGTGGATTGGTTGAAGTTAGACATAAACACCATCGGATACCAGCTCAGTGATCTATCGGTTAAGTGCTCTAGCGTAAGACTGGTAGGTCCTGTGTTGGAACCTCTCGAGGCGAGGTCGTGGGTGCGCACTGCTGAGGAGTCCCACGATAGGACGAAACGTCTGTCCCGTGCTTCCAGGTTTTCCTTAGTGATCTAGCTTCCATTGACTCATGCTTTCAACTATGAAAATACTAAATCTCCACAAAAAAGCCCTTTCTAATCAGTATTTCCCTATTCTAATAACTTACCTGTGCTAATCAACAATCGTATTATTTATAAATGTTAAAAGGCAGACGACAAAGATGATTATCTATAAGTTTATGGTTAAAGGTGATCAATAGGGATCAATCAATTGTGACCATTTAACTACTTACATATATTTTTTTTCAGTAGTAAATATATCTAGTGTTGTGATTAGGTCAACTGATAATATCAAATCTTTATTTCGTTAATACATTCTAAATCATTTAAACAAAAATTTAAAACGAATCTTTGTTGTTATTGGTAATATATCAACAAAAAACAAAAATCAAAAAAGATAGGAAACTACTTTACAAAAAAAAATATCAACCCCTTTCAGTGAATTCATATTACATCAAAATCATGTATATAATTATTCGGATGAATATTTATACTCAGAATGAGGATCTGTGGAGATTGTAGTAATTTTAATGGTTGATTTCATGAGTTGATTTAACCTAGACCAACATTGAAAACCTGGAAGCACTGGGTGACAATTTCTTCCCATTATGGGGCTGCTCACCAGTGTGTATCTACGATTTCGTATACGGGAATCTTATCCAGGAACTTCATTATCGCGCGCGAGTGCTTAACCTAAAAAACACTGAGATAGCATCTAGTGGTGTTATTGCCTAACTTCAATCGATTCATGATCATGGGCAACCTTTCATCCACTGTCTGAAGTGAGTAACTGTCTCTACCTGACATGGATTGCACTCCACTGGTCACGGCTTCTTACTAGAACACCAAGAAATTCACCTTGATGCTAGTCACTAATTATTTTTTCCTTTTAAAGTTGATACATTCGAGTTTTGTTAAATAAAACATTCAATCAATCCTTCCCACGTTTATTAACGCATTGATGAACTTGTAATATAGCCAAAGTTTGGTAGTTTTCGTTTTTCTCTATATGTTATTTTTTAAAAACTGAGAGCTGTTCATTGTCATTTTGGACAACATAATCGGTGACCAATACAAGTTAAAGTGAGCTTTTTGATTACTTCATAAGTTGAGATCATGAGTCAATCGACGTTAAACTACCATGGAAACCTGGAAGCACTGCACAGCCGTTTCATCCTATTGTGGGACTCCTCAACAGTGCGCATCCCGCCTTCTAGGTTTTTCATGGTAGACTAGCTTCAATTGACTCATGATCTCAACTATATAGAATGAAATTACTAAAATCTCCACAAAACCCCCCTTTTGATATTTCATAAGTGTTAAGTTAGTCCGTGATGATAATTTTTGTGACAGAATTCTAAAACGTTCACTCCAACTTGATTTACTGAGTTAATTATATTGTCTGAAATGATAATTAATGATCTACAATTTGACGGTTCAATTTTGAAAGTGAAACACTATTGAAATATATCTTTCTGAAGTAGACATTTCCTATATTATTTCAATAGTGGTACAAAACATATATATCGTGATTTTTTATTTTATTTTACTTAAAAACATAAATATTGGTACAAGGAAGCACCAGATACACATACGCCGCACAAATCTCATTTGATTTGTGTGAGGGCTACGATACTGCCCAGGTGCCAAAACTGAAGCAGGTGGTTTTCTTAGGGGACCACACCCGGAGCCTTTGACCTAAAGGTCAGATCCACAAAGCAATGGAGCATCGTGAGAAGATGCAGTCCCATGGTAGCCGGTGACCAACGATTGGTTCATACGCCATTTGTTCCCTCAGGATACTGGAGCCCATGTGCACCATTGGTTTGGAATGGGGTTTTTCCAACTCCCCTAGGTGGACTCGCCGGGTCCAACAACCGGGTTAAAGCGCCGGAAATTCGCTTTTCGCCCTCGCAATTTCGTTAACAACACCCCAGCCACGAGAAGGCATTGATTAGGACTTCCGTGGCAGAGGCTTCTTTTACGCGTGGCCATGTGAGGGCATTTGGAGAGGGAGGGCGGACTCTCCCCACTCTCGGCCGTACCAGGGCATATATCATGATATAGGAATTTGTATAAGATTTTTTACAGTGATGACTGTGACGTAATTGTTTACTCAAAATCATATTTCAGGCAAATATGATATATGATTACCAATGGAATTTGAAAGATAAACCAGCACTGTATGCTAATAGATAATCTATTTTTCAAACTACTCAACAGTTACATAGTTAAGATCAAGAGAGGTTCTTTGTGGACATTATAATAATTATACTAGTTGAGATCATGTATCAAGTGAAGTTAGACCACCATATAGATTTATGAAATGAGCTCTATCATTGATAAATATGTTGTCATGCCTTAGTCAAAAGACTAAACTTTAAAATAACCATGCAAATAGAGATGACAACATTAAAGTTTTTTAACAAAAAAAACATATAGCAGTCAATAAATAACAAAAAACAAAGGTTCAAACATGTTAATCACATATGGGTTATATTTTTTTTGGGGGGGGGGTCATTATTAAAACTGTTATACATTATGATATGGTGTCAGTAAAGTTACCGACCTTATTTTTTATGCTTAATGCAGAGTGCAATATATTTAGACATATTGGACAAATCACTAGAAAATCCTTAATTAATAATGTTCTTAATCCTTAACGATTCAGTCTAGTTGACATAGAGTAATCAAGTGTACGAAAACACAGTTGAATGTCTCATAATTTCAATGACACATTTTGACTAGTGAATGTCAGATGAATCTCAGGGAACTGTTCAATGATATTGACAAAGACTATTGTGACAGGACTGATGAAGTTTCTCATATGCTCTAAAGTGATAACGGGTGGAAATAATTTATTTTTTGTTCTGAAGCTATTTCTCGGTAGATACCGTACAGCAGGTAGATCCAAAAACCAACTCAAACACTCTCAAAGTTTTCTTGAATGTATTTAAAAGACCCTGTATCTTATAAGAAACTTTATCTAACAGAATGTCATAGATTGGATCGTTAAGTATTAAATTACCCTCGAAAGGTTAAAGATAAGTAAAAACAATCTCTATAAGCTTATATATATAGGTAAATCAGAAATCTCAGGCAAATACCATTAGTCATTTTCACGTTAATCGATAAATGTTCATGCTCTTCTACACAATCACATCAGTTTGAGTAGACAATTCATAACAACAATTGAAAAGACTGTCAATTAATGAAATATCACTTTGAAGTGAACGATGGTTACATAGAACTGTCATCTGTTGACTAGTAAAAACTTTCTCTGTGACGCTTAAAGAATTAAGTGACTTAAAAACTTGAGACATTATCATGCACTGACCGAAATAGGGGCCAGTGGAGATTATCTCTCACCATGTTCATCAAATAAAAGCTAAGCAGCCTTAACTGGACAAAATCCACCACGATAAGCTAATTAACCAAACCTTGAATTTTATAGAACCTTGTACTCATTTATTCATTTACTGTTTGCATAATATTTATCTATTTGACTACTTCAGAAAGGAATCATTTCATCTTTTTCCGCATATTTGTTAATGCTATATCGCAAAGAAATAAAATAATTGCTTGCACAACCAAGGATGGTTGATGCAACTACAGAACATCCTTACTTTCTGAAATGTTTTAAAAATATAACGACAACATGTGACAGTCTAAATAATGAAAAGTGTAGGCATTTTCAAGATGAAAATAGGAAGGGGCGAAGTATGGTCATTTGACTGAAATTCCGTATCTCTGGTCTGACATCTGGTTCATGTAATTAGTACTGCTCAGCCAAATTGTGCTTTTTAAATCCGTAATATTTTAGATTTCAAAACAAATTTACTTATAGCCAGTACTGTTCATCTGTTCAACTGTTGTCCAAACATTGTTTTCCACCAGCTTTCTCCTTTTTTTCTAGTTTATAAATTTTCCATA